>NC_138226.1:17542094-17724594 GCF_964197995.2 Scardinius erythrophthalmus | reverse complement strand
ATTAGTGCATTGTTGAAAGCCACAATGGCTCCACTGTAGCGAGGGGAACGCTCTCCTTTGTGCTTCTCCAGTGGCCCACAGGCCAGTCAAGACTCATTTAGGACTCTGACAACAAGGGGCCAGAAATGCCATCAGAAAAAGACAACAAAAGGGCGGTTTAAGGAGAAAAAGACGATGGCAGAATGGAGGCAGGAGGGGTGGAGACAATAGTGACATGGGATGGAGCGCCAGGGTCCGGTTCTCGTGTAAAAGGGGTTAGGGAATGTCTGCCTCAACCCTCTGGTTTCCTAACGTCCACCTGCCGCTTAAACACACGGGACCACTGAGCAATAACACTCCTCGGCATCAGCTGCGTTCTGCTTTTTCATGCTCACTTGTTTGGGATCTTCTTATGCAAAGTGATGTTACACAAATGCTGCCCTTAAATATTGATGTTTAGCGGGCAAGCTATAATTTATACTTGAATATGATATCATTTTATGATATATAAATGCACAAAATAGCACATAGTGAGGACATACAGGGGTCCAAAACTGTGTTTGTTTATAAAGTAAGAAAAAATAAACATAATGATTTGTGGCAATCAAAAACAAGATATTTAATGAATTCTTATTAATAAATTATAAAATGCATTTCTTTTAAAGATTCAGCAAAAAAAAACTCAGCCATGATTGAAATGACATAGAGAATGAATACGGGTCATTTTAGACCCATGTTTTGCATTAGAAGGGTAGTGACACAAAAACGATTTTTAATCGAAAAGTAAAAAAAAAGGAAAAATTTAAATAAGGATTTGTAATGATCTAAAACAAGTTAAGTGAGGAATACCTGGAATACTGAATGATGAAATAAATTTCTTGCGAAGATATAGAAAATAAAAACTCAGTCGGGTCACTTTAGACCCATGTTGTGCATCAAAGGGTTAAAGCCACAAATGAAAATGTATGTCTTTGCATTGAATAAAATATCAAACCAAATCACATTTGTTTTAAAATAAACAAAGTAATTTTTTTTAGGTTTTATCCAAATATATAAAAATACTCTAGTTCAAAGATTTTTTAACATCATTTTTAACATTGCGCTACCAATATATCCAACAAAAGCTTACAAATCCTATCACTTCTCCTAAATACAACAACAGCATCCCATATCATATAATCTTCTCGTGACAGAGACAGAAAAGCAAATAAGGATGAGATTAGGATCAGTTTGGTAAGACTGCTTCATCTTGTCATTGTATGAATTGTCCATCCACACACATAAAGAGTCGGGTATCAGATAAAAGCATGTGCCCAAACACATGTTCAGGCATGTAAAGAAAGGGAAGAGGGAGTGGATAAGAGAAAAAAGAGGAAAACCCAACCACTATGGGATGTTTTCATGCCCAGGAGACATCATGAAACACAACAGACGACTAGTGAGCACCACACCTCAAAACGCTTCAACATCAACTCTACAGCTCAACTAAAGTAAATCCAAGATCGACTTATCTAGAGCATGACCTCCCCATATCAGTATTCAACAAACTAGCTAAGTCCTTTCGATACAATAGGCTTTGTATACTAGCAATTTCCCTTGCAAGGCCTAACTACTGTATTATGGACACAGTATACTGAAAGCAAGTCGGTTGGCGTTTGTGTGACTCCTTAAGGTGGGGTTTTGTAGTTAATGTGTGACAAAGTTTGTAGGTAACCTATGAAACAGGTGCACAAATGGCTGGCAAGATTGATTTGGTTGCCATAGCATTTAAGACACAATCAAACATCCCGAGCGTTACAAGGAAAACAATGTAATGGCCACGTCTGTCTCAGTGATTGATTCCCTAAGCAAGTCTGTGGCATGTAGAGTTCTGTTTACTCTCGTCCTCTCAGACTTTCTGTGAGCTGATGTCATCTAAGTGTTAATCGAGCATTAGAAATACCTGGCGGAGCAGGCGGATTGGTCACTTGCACTTTTAAACACACACGTATACTGGCACACACCCTGTGAGAACTTTGGACTTATAGAAAGCTGTGAGATTACAGAATACTGAATCAACAATATGAGAGAGAGAGAGAGAGAGAGAGAGAGAGAGAGAGAGAGAGAGAGAGAGAGAGAGAGAGAGAGAGAGAGAGAGAGAGAGAGAGAGAGGAGAGAGAGAGAGGAGAGAGAGAGAGAGAGAGATAGAGAGAGAGGAGAGAGAGAGATAGAGAGAGAGAGAGAGAGAGAGACCCTTTTGTGAAGAATGTTTCCTGTCTGAGTAAGTGCAGTTTGTATATCGCCAGTCCAGACGTGTAGGAAATGGGCAATAGTTGGTCACAATTCTCTCTTAAAATAGCACAATAATTTGACTGTACTTTATCAGTATTATACTATATATACAGTTGCCCCCAGTTGTAATTTCTGAGCCATTTTTGCAATGATATTTAACCTGTTCCCAAAGTGATTTCTAGAGGATGTATTATGTCATTTTTTCTTCACACAGGTCTAATTCCTCCCAATTACTATGAACTTGGTCCACTGTTTGACAACTAGAAAGCGTCCAATGTCTTAATTTTGAATTATAGCCTATATCTTAGCTTTTTTTTAAGAATAGTTTTTGTTGACTGACTGTGTTAAGTAGGCTAATAATATTTATTAGAATTGTGAATTAACTCCTTTTTTATGTGATTTTGTCAATTGTATTAGTTTTTCAAAAATTTTAGTAATTTAAGTACTTCAAATCGTTACTTTTACTTCATTTAAATTACTGCACACAATTTTAATCATTTTCATTTTAGTTAAAGTTTGCAAATACAACACCAAGTGTGGCAAATTGTCTAAATCATTCACAGGATCATGCAACCATAAGTCATAAAGATTTACAGATGTATGTTCAGTGCTTCACAAAACAGTACAAAACTACTTTTTTTGTTGTTTTTTTTGTTTGACAATTCATAACATCACAAATGAACTCTGACCTAGAGATGCCATCAGAGTGCACACTAGCTGTTCACAAGCAGAGTATCAGTGTGGCAAGGTGCTCCTCTCTGTTGCTTTCTTTGTCTTGTTGAGGCGCGAGTGATTAAGCTTGCGTTAGGAGTCATTATCTGAGTGTTTGCACAGCTCCATCTGTCCTGAATGGGCCCAGAGGGTAAACACAAACGTAATACAGGATACACTTGCACAAGAGACTCAAGGCCTTTTCATAGTCAAACACACACACACTCACCAGTGCCATTCACTTCCCCCTAAATTTCCACGGACTAACTTAAACATTCTCATTACGATTAGAGGAGTAACGTGTGACATCTTCCTGGTATTTTTTGACTAACATGAATTTTCATTGTGTTGATCTGTTTCTGTATTTTCTATTTAACTGAGGGTGGATACCATGTCATAGTTCAAGACATATTAATTGACAGACAGACAGATAGACAGATAGACAGATAGATAGATAGATAGATAGATAGATAGATAGATAGATAGATAGATAGATAGATAGATAGATGGATAGATGGATAGATAGATAGATAGATAGATAGATAGATAGATAGATAGATAGATAGATAGATAGATAGATAGATAGATAGATAGATAGATAGATAGATAGATAGATAGATAGATAGATAGATAGATAGATAGATGGGGCAGTTCTTTTCACACAGATGATTGTCTGTCAGTGGCCCCTGGTAAAAAGGGGTTGGGGCCTGAAAGTTGTGGGCGTGTCATCGCGGGTGGAGTATTTTCACTCCACTGAACCTCTACGGAGTGAGTAATTACTGGCTCCACAGCCAACAGAGGGAACACACGCTCTGCCACACAGAAAAACACGATCTCAACAAATTAGTAAAAGAGTTTAGTGTGGAATTTATACATGTTAAAGTGCGTGAAGGGACTCCAGTGGACTGCTGGGAAACACACTGAAGGAAATGGCAGGAAGCACCTGAAACCTGTTGCCCAGAGCACTAACGCGAAAGGTGATTTTTTTATTATTATTAATATTATTCACCTTTATTATACTCGTAAAAAAGGATTTCATTTTTGAACGTCAGATTTATTTTCCCTTTATTGTTCTCGCTTTTTCGGCGTCTTTTTTTGTTGTGAATCCGCCGGATTGCATTCATCGGATGCATTCACCTGCCATGTGGAATTTAAAGCAGATAAGAAAGGAAACCGACGCTTAAAATGTTACTTTGTTACAAAGTATCTGCGGGAAATGAACTTTCGACCTTAACACGGTTTACTCGGTGAATGATTGACCATTCAGTCCACGGTTGCGCGTGCTCTTCCACGGTACGTTCTGACGCTGAATTATATGTTTATGATTTTCTGTAAAATTATTAAGCTATTGTTTGATTTAACTATAGCTGTTCTTTTACTCTTTCAGCCGGTGTTTAGAATGGTCTGTTTGAAATGCACTCACACAGTTGGAAGAAAGAGTGCTCGGGATCTGGAATGAAACTTCACTGTGATTTACAACCTTGTGGACTGTGGACATGCTGCTGGAGCAATTAAGGTTTCCTTTTGGGATTTCTTTTTTACGAAACGCAGCCATAAATTAAAAAAGGAAGGAAGGGTGGTGGGGGGAAACCTGAGCTGAGAAAATACTCAAGAATTGAAATTCAAAGTTTTCCAGTATGAGAGAACCTGCAGATAAGGATCATTTCACCATGGAGACCTCTGGGATGCACCTGGTCGGATTTTGGCTTCACGTTCTGCTGCTGTTGCAACTGTCTCGGCTCGGCAATGCTGCCTCTAAGGATATAGTGTGCGAGCCCATCACTGTACCGATGTGCAAAGGGATTGGATACAATCACACCTACATGCCCAACCAGTTCAATCATGACACCCAGGAAGAAGTCGGCTTGGAAGTGCACCAGTTTTGGCCGCTTGTCCGGATCCATTGCTCCCCGGACTTGCTTTTCTTCCTGTGCAGTATGTACACCCCCATCTGTCTTCAGGACTACAAAAAACCCCTGCCGCCTTGCAGGTCTGTGTGCGAGAGAGCTAAACGGGGTTGCTCCCCTCTCATGAGCCAGTATGGGTTTGAGTGGCCAGAGCGGATGAGCTGCGAGCAGCTGCCCATGCTGGGTGACACCGATCGGCTTTGTATGGACAGAAACAGTAATGAGACTACGACTCTATCACCTCCTTTCCCCAAACCCACTCCCAAGGGAACACCACGGCATAGAGCCACTGCAAAATCCGCTCCGCCGCAGAAGTGTGACCGTGATTGCCGTTGTCGGGACCCCCTGGTGCCCATCAAAAAAGAAGTACATCCTCTCCATAACCGTGTGTATACTGGCTCTTTACCCAACTGTGCTTTGCCCTGCCACCAACCTTTCTTTTCCCCTGATGAGCGTACCTTCACCACCTTCTGGATCGGACTGTGGTCGGTGCTGTGCTTTGTCTCGACGTTCACCACCGTGGCCACTTTCCTCATCGACATGGAGCGTTTCAAATATCCAGAGCGGCCGATTATCTTCCTGGCTGCTTGTTATCTGTTCGTGTCGCTGGGGTACATTGTGCGACTGCTAGCAGGCCATGAGCGAGTAGCTTGCGAGGGCTCCGGCGACCAACAGCACATCCTCTACGACACCACGGGTCCGGCCCTTTGCACGCTGGTTTTCCTGCTCATATACTTCTTTGGAATGGCCAGCTCCATCTGGTGGGTGGTGCTTTCCTTCACGTGGTTCCTGGCGGCAGGGATGAAATGGGGGAACGAGGCCATCGCGGGATACTCTCAGTACTTCCACCTTGCCGCTTGGCTCGTTCCTAGCGTCAAGTCCATCGCTGTCTTAGCCTTGAGTTCGGTGGACGGGGACCCTGTGGCTGGGATCTGTTACGTCGGCAACCAGAGCTTGGAGAGCCTACGTGGCTTTGTATTGGCGCCTCTGGTCGTCTACCTCTTCACCGGCTCCCTCTTCCTGTTGGCTGGCTTCGTTTCCCTCTTCCGAATCCGTAGCGTCATTAAACAGGGCGGCACCAAGACAGACAAGCTAGAGAAGTTAATGATCCGGATTGGGCTCTTCACCGTCCTGTACACGGTGCCTGCAACTATTGTGGTAGCATGCTTGGTGTACGAGCAACATTACAGGCCAGGTTGGGAACGAGCGCTGGCCTGTTCTTGCCCGTCAGAGCGCCAGCGGCTCGGCATGGGCCCGGATTATGCCGTCTTCATGTTGAAGTACTTCATGTGTCTTGTAGTAGGCATTACCTCAGGTGTTTGGATCTGGTCAGGGAAGACTCTGGAGTCTTGGAGGCGCTTTGTGGCACGGTACATGCCCTGTAGGACCCGGAAGCCACCTGTATCAGGGTCGTCCATGTACAGCGAGGCCAGTGCCGCTCTCACAGCTCGAGCTGGAACGGCACCCACTGGGACCTATCACAAATCAGCACCCTCATCACATGTCTGAACATTGGCCAGAAAAACCTGTTCCTTTTTAAACCCTATAACAGTGACACTGGTCATGACTCTAAATGAGCAGGTGTCTATTCGACCTTCCACCAACATCACCAGATTTGATGGACGGCATGAATACATTATGAAGGATTTTTATTGGTTACACTGATACTTTATTGGTTTTGTTGTCTAATTTTAAAAGCAATGAACTTGTTGATACTTTGTGAGGAAAAGATCATTTGTCAACTTTTAATTGTCACAAGCATCTTAGCTGTTGTCTGTGGCTTTTAGATCATGAATGATGGGAAAAAAAGATTGAGAAGGTTAGTACTTGATATGAGTCAAGACAAATGGATGAGTTTCTGGAAATATTTTATTTATTTGTGTATTCTTGTAAATATGCTATTCAAGAACATTGTGATATCTCAGACTTTATCAACATTTTACAGGATGTGGGTATGTTCTGTTCCATCATTTTAAATAGCCTACCATCTCTAGTTTTTTAAATTACCAATGTGTTTAAGGTAGGACGTGAATAGATGCTTTCCTGCGCTCTCTGTATGCAACAACGCTGTTCCAGCTTATACTGTGCAAGTGGAGGAAAAATGCAAGTATAGTGAAGCAGCAGTTCACTTTAAGTTGTTGCAGGCACCAGTTCATGTTCACTGTATATTCCAGATTATCAACCTATCTTTCCACTGATAATAGATTGTTGGTTAGCATCAACTGGAGAGTGTTAAATGATAGGATGTGTATGTACCATCTATAGACTTGTGTGGAAAGTCTGTAGCTCTGTAATGTGAGCTTGACTTCCCTCTTGTGGTCAAAGGTTCAGGTGTTAACCAGCAGCCACACTAGGTTCCCTGAATAGAACTTCAGAAAAAGGCCAAATATTTACTGGTTTGGAACATCATTTCTTTTGGTCTGTTTAAATCAATGATTTATTTACATCAGTTTCCTTGTCAAGCCTCATGATCCTTTGGTCATTTTGAGCTTATTTGTGTTTTGAACCAGAAAACCAGTGCCGGGTATGCACTTTTTAGCAGGCAGAATCTGTAAACCTGTGTTGGTTTTGTAGATCTATGTGAAATCTTTCAGTGGAGCATTGTGTAAATGGCTTCTGTTGTCCGAGCTGTTGTAGAAATACTTTTCCTGTGTAGTCTTCAAAATGCCTCACAATTTCACTGCATGTCTGGTTGAGTGTACATATTCGTTCGGCTCTATTCATATGTAAATCTTGTAGAAGACGTCCTTTTAAGAGGCCAGACTGCAACTTTGTACATATGTTTAGTAAAAGATATGAAATTCAGTGCTACAATTTTAAAGAGATTCTTAGATATTTATGAAAAGTGTCTTTTACATGTTTCTTTTGTTTCTCTTATTGGTAGAGAATAAAAGTGAGGAGCAATTTGTGAACCTACAAGTCAAATGTTTGGTCAATCATTTATTGTGCTTTTTATTTTTACTGCTGTTTTAAAAAAAAAAAAAGTCACCCTGTTGATCTGAAAACAAATCCTACTGGGCATGTTTACCTTGATGCTTTGTTAGACGTGTTGTAAATTTCAGTCTCTTTTTACAGGCACTAAAAACCTGCACTTTATTTTTATATATGTATATATATATATATATATATACTTTGTTTAAAACAAGTACGTTTCTAACATGATGTTAATTAGCACTTATTTAGAGAGAGAACTGTATGTGTTAAAATCCCTGGATAATTTTTTTTTAGTGTAATGCAACAAAACCCCTTAAACCAATCTTTTAAAAGTAAGAGTGACCTTGTAAAACATTCTTCAAAATTCAGACGTGTTACATGATTAGTGTTTATTTAAAATACTCCATCTGCAAATGATTTCAATTAAAAACTGACAGTTCACAGCTAGTAGCCTACATAGTAAGCAAAAAACAAAACAAAAAACCCTCATTCAGTCTGTTTTTGTCTCCATGTTGTTCTGCATTGGTTGGGTAAGGTGTAGGATCTTTCGACCGGCATAAAATCGTCGGGGCAGAGAACGAGTTGTCCATCGAGTGCCGTCTGTCCTGAGCAAAAGCTCTAAGAAAGAACGGCGTTGGATCTGCGGATGCCCACTAGGTTGTCTGCGCTAAATGATCTCCTCATGGCCACTCTGCTCAGATCCTTGTACTTATCCTCACATAGTCTTGAGATTGCCTTTGAAATAAAAAAGGTAAACGAGAACTTAGGTATTTAAATTGACCCGTTATTAAAAGATGTTTGACTTTACGTCCAAAAATCGGTCACATTGTTTAGCTCCTCACCTCTAGTTTCTGCGCTCGTTCGTTGCTCAGTGGCTCCAAAGGAAAGCTCAGGTTGTTGTCGTCTGCTAAAGAGCGCAGGTCAAAGTAATACTTGGCATAAACGCTGGCCGGTACGTTAATGTTAAACTGCAGCAGCTCCAGAAAATGTCTTTCCATCTCGTTCCTGAAAAAAATGATTATTAGATTAAATTAGTCAAGAATGAGTATTTTAAGTTAAAATCAATGTAAGTAAAACTAATATACAGTCCATTATTTTGCACATCAAACATTGATAATGTGACATACTAAAATTTTTGCTACATTTAACAGCATTTGCAATTTTTATACACTATCGTTCAGAAGTTTGGGAACATTTTGAAAATGTTTTTGAAAGAAGTCTCTTACGCTCACTAAGGCTGCATTTATTTGATCATAAATACAGTAAAACAGCAATATTATGAAATATTACAATTTAAAATAACTTTTCTATTTTCATTATTACTCCAGTCTTCAGTGTCACATGATCCTTCAGAAATAATTCCAATATGCTGATTTGGTGTTTAAGAAACATTTTTATTTAGTTTTTTTAAATCAGTGTTAAACAGTTTTACTGCTTGATATTTTTGTGAAAACTGATTATTATTATTTATTTATTTTTTTCAGGATTCTTTGAATAGAAACTTCAAAAGAACAGCATTTATTTCTCTTTACGGTCACTTATACTCCATTTAATACATATATTAATTTTTTTTTAAAAAAGTATTAATTTCTTAAAAAAAAAAAAAGATACATCTAGTTAGTAATCTCATTAAATGAGAAAGAATACACCTGAATAATTGTCCTTTTAAAAATTGTACAATTTACTTTGGGCTATTGAAGTGACTGCATGAAATAAAAAAAATCACTAAAAAAAACTTCATGCTATTTGTTAACTATTATAATAGTATTATTATAAACAATAAACATCTTTAACACCTCCAATCCATCACAGGTACGGAGACAGTGACCCGAATGTTTTGGGAAGAGCAGACATTAGGTTGAGGTTGGTATGGGTGGTGTTGGGAAAGGGGGAGGGGGGAGGTTCGGTCGCTAAGGGCAACAAATGGAGTGGGCGAGAGCCTGGACCATTGTAGAGGAGTCTAAGAGCACTTGAAGCCCGCCAGCCCAGAGCCTCACAAAGACTGCTTCAATGAAAGGGATGAAAATATAGCGAAGGGGCAGAGAGGAGAGAAGAGGGACATGGCCTTTAACATACACAATCAGGTAGAACAGCACAAAAACAGACACGTACACACACACAAACCCTGTCTGTGTCATTTATATGGATATTGAGACATGAGAACAAACAAACAAAAAACAAGGTTTTGAAGTGTGTTGCTTCATTTTTTTTTTTGAAAATGGGAAGTTGTGGGGTATGTGGGAGTTGCAGACTGGAATGAGTGAAGTCTCCTTCCTGCAGCACGTTCTAGATTTTGGATGGTGCATTGATGCATCACATCAGGACGTTTTGTTCTATTTATTTATACACGGACGGTACAAATGAGCTGTAGCATTTTAGCAGAACGGACAGTGATTATATCATCTCACTCACATGTCCTCAACAGTGATGTCTTTGAGGATCTGACAGTAGTCAACGTTCCACACGGCCTGATCGTCCCAGACTTTCGAGGCCAGCAGGATGGCTCCCAGAACAATCCTCTTCCAGTTACATGGGCAAATGTCCAGCTCGGCATATGTCAACAGCCTCTCCAAATATACCTGCAGCAAAGACAGTGAAGTACGTTGTCAGAAGACGCTTTTTACCAAGGCAGCTCGCAAGAAAGCATACATGTTAGTGTGTGCGGATTAAAAATAAAATATCTGGATTTATGTAAATTTCTAAATACAGTACAAAAAATGTCAGTCACATGATCCTTCAGAAATCATTCTAATAGGCTGATTTGGTGTTTAAAAACGTCATATCAATGTTGAAAACAGTTGTGCTGCTTAATATTTTTGTGAGAAGTGTGATATTTTTTCCCAAGATTCTTTGATAAATAAGTTCAAATGAACAGCATTTATTTGAAATATACATTTTATACTATTATAAATGTCTTAACTGTCACTTTTAATAATTTTTGTGTGCCCTTGCAGAATACAAATATGAATTAAAAAGTAGGAATTAAAACAAACCTCAAACACCTGAAGATAGTGTATACTAATACATTATTTCATATTGTATAAATCAACATTTGTTAATGTATTATAAATGAATCTGCATGAACAAAAGTATATTTATGAAATAGCATTACCCAGATTAATAAACGCTGTAAAAAATGTATTTATTGTTTTTTCATGATTTAACTAACAACTGAACCTTATTGTACAATGTTTTAATCAAAACATTTGTAAATAATCAGAATTGATTAACCACATTAACTGGTCATGCAGTGAAAGGTAAAAGAAAGAAGTTGGAATTGTGGAAAAGTACAGGTTAAACAAGCAAATGATGATTCATTCTCTGGTGCTCTACTGTCCTCTAGTGGACCGTCAGGAAAATGTGCCTAAGCATCTCTGTCAATAATCAAAGCCTCTTATTTTTTCTACATTGCACCTGTTATTTATTCTGCTATCTTTTTTCTCATTGTATTGTTGAAAGTGGAGCAGACCAGTCGGACAGACTGCCATTCTCTTACCAGAGTGACGATCGCACACTCGGCCGTGAGCTGTGCTGCGCTGAACAGTGTCCGGACGAATCGATAGATGAGTTTGTGTTCGGGGTCTGTGCGGGAGTAATCGTCAGGAACCTGCTCCCTCTGCCAAAAGTAGCATTTATATACATAACATGCTAATGTTCACAATTTCTAGCTCAAATGCCAGCATGATGCCAAAGAGACCTTCCACTATAACAAAGAGTCCCTGTCATTGTGCAAAGTACAAAAACACTTCTTACAGTGCTACAAATAACAGAAACGCATTTCCAAAATCCATTTCAGCTGGATCAGATAAAACGCACAAATCAGATTGCATAAAATGTTTTGCTGCTCAGACTAAACAGCTAAATGGATTTGATGCACACAAAAATAGATATTGCAGCCTGTCCGAGCAAAACCAAATAGTGACTCTAAAATGTGAAACTGTCCATCAGCTGCTGATGAAACAAGATAAATAAGGGGTTAACTTACAGATAAGGGGTGCATTTTTTCATCAAAGATGTCCAATGACCTATTGGAGTCCCTAAAATGGATTATCACAGAACACATTTAAAATGTATATGAAATACCTCATCAAACGTATAGTTCAAATCATTTGCTTGTGGTGAAGTACATAACCAAACCTACCTGTTTTTAATGTGATAATATATTGCTAATGTGACACTGGAAACAGAGAACAGAAATGTGTCAACATGCAAACTAAGACAAAATAAAACAACCAACAGTACTTTTTCAATTTGCTAATTATTTTTTACATGCATTCATTTGTATGTACTCATTAACGCGTATATTTTACTATAAACAATACTGTAGAAATGTTGCAATAATACAGTGAACCTTCACTGACCATTTGATTGTGCTTTTCAGGTTGGGCTGACTAACGGTACTGTCATCAATGAATATCGTAGAGCAGGAACTGTACTTCTTTGAAAGCAGACCAGGTGAGACCTTTGGAAAGGACCAACATTTAATACGCTTGCAGCAAGACGTTCCAACCGTACAAGCAAGCACAACCACAAAACAGAGTCCGTAGCACATTCACTCACGTGGTTTATGTGATTGCTTTTCCTCCTATCCCGTACTGAAAAAGAGAAAACCAAGGTTTTTTTTGTTAAACAATTCTTTATGCACTTAGTTAATATGTAGCTGCTGACTAGGTAGTAAAATGAAATTATTAACTCATTAGATTTGTTTAATCACTCACCATCCGTCTGTGACTTGCTAAGGAAGATCGTGCTGGCGCGGGCATGATCTGAGGGGTTGGACTCTACAGCCAAATCTAAAAGAAAGACAGTTAATCAATCAATCAATTGATAACATTTAGGCATAATTACAAGCATTAGGAAAATCACCTTAAAGAATGGGTGGTATGTACTTAATTATCAATGAAATATAATACTTCTATAATTTCACACATATGCTACTGTTCAGAGGTTTGGGTTGATTTGATTTTCTAATACTTTTGAAAAAAGTATCTCGCGTATCTTATGGAATATCATTACAATTTAATAAAAAAAAAAAACACTTGTCTATTTTCATATAATTTAAAATGCAATTTATTCCTCTGATGGCAAAGCTAAATTACTCCAGTCTTCAGTGTCACATGATCCTTCAGAAATCATTCTAATATGCTGATTTGCTGCTTAAGATACTTGATATTTCAAATTATTATCAATCTTGAAAACAGTTTCATGATTTTTTTGATGAATATAAAGTAAAAAGAACAGCATTTGATGTAGAAATCTTTTGTAAATGTATAAACCTCTTTCCTGTCACTTTTATGCATCCTTGCGGAATAAAAGTACTGATTTCTTTAAAAAAAAAACTTATATTTTATAATATAGAATAATATTTACAATTACCTGCTCACTATATCTGCGAATAACAAGGCAACATTTTTTTTTTTAAGATAGAGAACTAGTAAAGTACTTGTGGCAGTGGTGATCAGTCAGAATAAATATTCATCTTCAAACTGAAACCCGCCCTACAACACTATTAAAGGTGGTGTGTCGTCCTATTCGGCACGCTTAAACTGACTGGCAGGAACATGCCGCTACCCGCTCTTGCCACAAGAGCGAGAGGAGTGGTGGGCACAATGAGCCTATTGTATGGGCACTGCAATACAACGCTAGCTTACACCCATAGCTCCGCCCACAACACCATGCACCACAGGAGCCGTGCCAGTCAGATACATTACAATAACTACACCGAACATACACTCAACTATACTGAGATGGTGTTTATGTTTGTCGATATCTGTAAAAAAAAAAAAAAAAGTTCTACCCAAAGTGCAGCTCAGAATGCTAGAATTGAGGATTTTGCCCAGACCACTTCTTGAAAAGTTGTCTTTACCAGCCAATGAAAAGGCATTCTTTCTGGAACTCAGTGGAGACAGGGTCAAAAGATTTGTGCCAGTGCTGCTAAGTTTTACCGTAAACACACTCCAAGGAGATGTTTGGACAGCTGCAACCATGTCATGGGAGCTACAAAACTGGCAGGAGGTGTGTAGCGCAGGTGCAGGGCAAAGGGATTCTTGAGAGTTCTGGGTACCCAGTTTTAGACGACTTTACTCTACAGTCTACAGCCCGAAATGTACTTTAACAAGTATGTGAAAGCAAACACAATTTTGTGTCCCAATGTCAAATCATAATGCATGTAGCATTGTCAGCAGTACCACAAGGGGCACTATGACTGCAAGTGGGTTTTAGTGTTAACTTCTCTTGCAGGTCAACAACTATGAAGCAACAGTTTGAGAAAAAGAGTGTATAGCAAGCTTCATGAATAACAACATATATTTTTAAAGGGAACTATCAAAATGTCACTCAAAGATCCTATTCCCGCTGCAGTTCACCTATGTTCACAGCATAGTGTTTCCAGGGGCTACATTCAGGAACATCCAAACACATACTCTAGAAAATGAAAACCTCAGAGCCAGGCAGTACCAGCCTTGACATCTTTCTTCAACACAAAAAAAATCACAGCCATTGTGTATCAGAGAATATAAATGCCATGGCAAAGTAAAAATGCCAAGTCCAGTTCAGTTGGGAAAATCTGAAGACTTATTTCTCAACCAAACTCTTGTTGGAGCTGAGGCACAGAATCCTTCCCTGAGAGATCGATGGACATGGGTGAGAGAGAACGCTGACTGATAGGAAGGTGCAGCTTTAGTTAACACCTAAGGGCGGCACACTAGAGACAATTATCTGTTCGTCAACTCAGTTTTAAAATGCGAAACTAACGTCACACTGCAGGAAAATACAAATGCGATCTTTCTTGGTGGAGCACCAACACTCCTTAACTGTGGTAAAAGCCCTGTAAGGAACTCCCATAAATTATTGCTTTAAAGGACTAGTTCAACAAAAACAGAAATTTTTATTAGAATTTACTCACTCTCATGTTACTCCAAACCTGTTTAACTTCTGTGGAAAAAAAGAGGGAGACCAGTCACCAGGGTCCGAAATGAACTTTTTGGCTCACCTGCCACGGGGACTGGTAGATGAAAAAATCCACCAGCCAAGCATATTTTTTACCGGCCAAAATAATAAACAGCCTTTTTTTTTTGTCACATATACATTCATTCAAGTACTTTTAATTGAGATTATAAGGTAGGCAAATTATGTTGAATACAAACGTAAAAAATTGTCCAGAGCAAAATTTGAAATGTATAATAAAAAAAAAATCTTGCTGGAGTTAAAAAAAAAAAAAAACTATATATATTGATCAAATTATATGAAATATTACTATCATTGGGGTGAAATACATTAATTTTATTTTTTTTTTTGTCAGTTTTGTTTCCTGACTCATGTGGAAGGGAAGGCAGAACGTCCTCGGTTAAGTTACTTACGTAACCTCGGTTCCCTGAGAGATAAGGGAACGAGTATTGCGTTGCAAACGCTATGAGAAAACTAATTTTATCGAGAAAAGAACGGCCAATATGTAACTTAAAGCAGAAGCAGCCTGGCCAGCGGCGGAGTATGCACGATCCGCGAGTGCTGAAGACGCTCTGCACGGCTTTTTTGGGGCGACCGCTTCTTCCAGTGGCGGGAGCTTCACATATCCTTTTTCCTCAGCGCCGTCAACAGATAGAGCGTTAACTGTACGTACACACCGCCGCCGACTTGAGCTGCATAGAAGCTCTGTCAAAAAGTACAGGAAAGCTTGACGCTTGTCCGCTCTGAATAGTGAGTGCGCGCGCGCGCCCGGGGCTCACTCACTCGCGCGCTCTCTCTCTGCTCGGAGGCAGAAGAGCGCGTGCGCGCTGACAATTTTATTATTTTGGTATGAACATTCACCAGCCACTGTGGCGGATAGCCTTTTGAGATATACTCGCCAAACGGAAAATCTACCCGCATTTGGCGCTTGGCGGGTGTTAATTTCGGACCCTGCCAGTCACTCTCTTCCATGCAATTACAATGACTAGGGAGCTCAAAAGAATGATTCATTAACGACTCAAGTATTGCTTCTATCATTAACTCTGATAAACATGCAAGTAAATTATGACTTTTAGCTATTTGAAAGGAAATATAGACCACTTTTTTGTCATTTTGTAACGAGACAGACCCACTTTTCAATTGTGTTATTGGAAATGATAACTTGGATAATCTTCAAAAATGTATAGTTTGCGTCCAGCAGAAATAAAGAAATGCATACAGGTTTAGAGCGACATGCGGGTGAGTAAATTAATGAGTATTACTATTTTTGATGATCTATCCATTTAACATTGTTGTTTAAAGTATGGGGTCGGTATTTTTTTATTTATGTTTTCGAAACAAGTCAATGCTCACCATCGCTGCATTTATTTGATCAAAAATAAAGTAATATTGTGGAATATTATTACAACTTAAAATAACTGTTTTCTGTTTTAGTATCAAAGAACATTTCTTATTATCATCAATGTTAAAAATAGTAGTACTGCTTAATATTTTTGTGGAAACTGACTGGGAAACAGATTTTTACAGTATTCTTTGATGCATAAAGTTCAAAAAACAGTATTTATTTGAAATAGATCTTTTTTGTGACTACGTAAATGTCTTTACTGTCACTTTTGATGAATTGAATGCAGTGGTGTCAAGCTCAGCTCCTGGAGGGTCATAGCCTTGCAGGGTTTAGCTCCAACTCAATCTGCTTGGAAGTTTCTAGTAATCCTGAAAACCCTGATTAACTGGATCGGGTGTGTTTAATTAGGGTTGGAGCTAAACTCTGCAGGGCTGTGGCCCTCCAGAAATTGAGTTTGAGACAACTGATTTAATGCATCATTGCTGAATACAAGTATTAATTAATTTATTTTTTTAAATCCCGCCAACCCCAAACTTTTTCTGTAAGTGCTAAACAACTGAGATTCATTCATTCCACAGGTCTCTATAGCTCATGTCCTCAACTGACACTCCCATTCCCCCACCACCAAAGTCAAAAATAAGCCCTGGGGGTAGGGCAGCCGTCCTCACTGAGGGGAGGGAACACGGCTGTAGTGTGGCGTGTACAAACAAGGGGTATGTGTACCTCACAGACAGATTTTGTTACTTAAAAAAAAAGAGATAAATAAATGTCAGTGCTGTCACTGCAATAGAAATAAATCACAAAATATATACTTTAATGAAGATATTATCAGCGCTCGTCTTTCTTGCACTTCTCTTCTGGTGTGGTGGTTATTAAAGGGTACGTAAGGCCTACTAACGGGTAAATAAGACAAAAAAGATGGGGAAACACTGGCATAAGACACCAGAGAGAAGGGATTCTGTTCATGAAAATGGTGAGACAGTTTAATACAGGAAAACTAAGTTTATCCAAACTCAACCTCTAAGCCCCAAAGGGAACAAAACGTGCCTCATTCAGATTCCCAACGAGAGAGAGAGAGATAAGGAGAGAATGCAGCTGTCCCAAAGATCTACATCACTGGGATGCCAGGAATACTAAACATTTTTGATCGTCTCAGCCAGTTAAACTTAGATTGGGTTTTATTCACATCTCCAACAGAATTCCAAAATTAACCATGACCTGGAATGTCCCAATCATAAAGGATTAACCACAGCCAAAGTAGTGGAGTTTACACTGCTGTCATATGTGCTTTGAAACAAAGATTAAGACATGTTGCTCTAAATACAGCACTGGACATTAAGTTGTGCGTGTGTGTGTGTGTGTCTATATACATCTCCCATGTCGGGTCAAATAGCTCAGGCTAAATAAACAGCAGTAAAGACTGCAAACAGCCCCAAGAGGCTTCACACACGTATCCCACATACTAACAGACATCCTTCTAAAAATCTCCATAAACCTCTTCTCTTTCAGTAACAATAGCTGATTTTTAAGTTTGCAACTGTAATTTTTACAATATCATAGGCCGGACATTTTCAGAGCAAACCAACCGACACAGCACTTAAAGTGTTGAGCTGTTAGGAGAAACCCGACCCGTGAGATGAAGAGGTCAAGGCATCGGATCTCAGTACAGTTCTTCAAGACGCTGTGACACACGAATGTGGAAACACAATAACAGAAGAATAGAACAGAATAGAATAGTTTCGCATAGAATAAAATGTTGTTTTGTGGTGACAGTGACATGGATCAACCCTTGCAGGGTTCCACATTTCAGTTAAAGCTGTAGATTTGGTTCTCAAATCTGGTCCTGGGGAACCTTGGAAGTGCACATGCCCTTATTGGACACATCCAGTTCAGACCAGGAAACCTCTTCTAATAAGCACATGATATAAATCAGGTTAAATAAAGAGACGTCCAAAGAGCGCCGTTGTCTGGCTCAAGGCTGCTCAGTTTTGCTAGTGGGGATCCAGCATCCTGCAAAGTTCATTTCCAACCCTGTTCAATCACACCTGTCTGTAATTGTCAAGTAAACATTAAGACATTGATGAGCTAGTTCAGGTGTGTTTGAGCAGGGTTGATCTTCACTAGCAGGACTGAGGAACTGTGGTCTACAACAGTGGTTCCCAATCCTGGTCCTGGGGACCCACAGCTCTGCACAGTTTGTATGTCTCCCTCATTTAACACACCTGATTCAGATCAACATCTCGTTAGGAAAGAGCTCTAATGAACTGAACTGGGTGTGTCAGATAAAGGAGACATATAAAATGTGCAGAGCTGTGGGTCCCCAGAACCAGGATTGGGAACCACTGGTCTACAACACACACTAACTTACCATCGGGCACCTCTCGATCGCTGATGTGCTGCAGGTATGGACCGGTGTCATCACTCAGGTCTGTGTTGATCTGATAATCCTCCAGACGCTCCACCTGCCTGGGTAGTTTGGGGCTCCCATTGGGAGACACACAGCAGGACACTGTATTCCCCATGATGACACACAAGCACGTGCTCTACCTGCTCAGGTGTATTGGTCTATGACAAACACCTTTGAAACTCACACCGGGGCCGCTTCTGATGTGAATCAATGATTGAGCTCAAGCTAAATGAAGGTACATGAAGAGCTGAAATGGACACAGAGTCAGCATTACAGTCTTGCTGCTCCAGAATCAAGAGGTATTTTACTCTCTGTGCCAGTCATATAACGGGACTCCATGCATTTAGACACAGTGCCACAAAAGACCTTTAGAACCCGAGTAATCAATACAACCGGATATAAGACACGTGACTGAAAACATATCACTAGAAAATAGCTGTCTGAGATTATCGCATACGGATTTATTCCTTTAAATTAGCCGTACATGCTAACGGCTAATATTGATTCATTGTGAATAGGCGAGTTATTAGCCTCCGCGCTAACTGAGATAAACAATCCCTTTAACGCTGATTTAAATGTCCGAATGAGTACTAACGTTAAATCAAGCCGGTTCGGCGGTTCAAATCGGGAACAGATGAAATAGCCCCTAAATAACAGACTTCCAAGCATTTATCCGTCGTTTATAGGGCAGATCTGTGTGTAGGCTGAAACTCTGAATCCAATAATCACTTAAATCCTCAGGCCTTCGGCCCGTAGCGAGAGAAAATTAAGCTTTGAGCGCAGCTAAAATTAAGTCCTGTCCATTTACATGCGCCCAATTCAAGCGCCGGGTTTGTTTTGAGTTACTAGAATTTGTCCACCGAGTCTCGTCCGAGAGTCCCCCCGCTATCCCCTCCTCCTCGCCGGCCAGTGCAGCAGCAGCAGCAATCCGCTCCCCGCCACCACCGCCATCTGCTCCGAGTGACGCAGGAAAGGACCCGCCCCGTTTCGACATTCCATCAATTGCGATTGGATGAGTTATCAAAACAAACTAAATATTTGTTCGAGGATTGGTGATTAAAACTGTCAATCTACCCCGTCAAGCTAGAGATTTAAACCCCGCCCATTTACACACCTCTTTGTGAATGGAACGAAATGGAATTCTAGCGAACTGCACAGTGTATACTGTAAGATGCCTGCTATTCTTTTGAACATGTCAAATATTATAGACTATGCAATGATAAATATTTCAAACAGTAGTATACATGTATAATTCAGGGAGTTATGTCTGGTTATCAACTCTGAAATAAAAATGGTAGGGAGATTCGCTCTACTTTGCAACAGTTTAAAAACATATTAAATAACAGTAAATCAAAAAATGCTAAAATTTGTATTCAGTAGGGTAAAAAAAAGTGTTAATGTACATTTTTTGGTTTTAAAATACGTTTAATTGAGTTTAGGAGATTTCACGAGTAACAAAATCTGCATGTTCCTGCCACAAATCAGAGAGATATTCTCTTTTATTATTATAAGTTGTATTTAATATGTATATATAGTAATTCAATTACTACAATTTTAGTTTTAGAATGTTACAAAAAAGTTGTTCCCCAACCAATGCATAATACTACTTTAATAAAAGGGGGAATTCTAATTGGACCACTTTCTTGGTGTAAAGGTCATTACAGGTGATGGTTCATTAAAGGAGATTGAGAATGGTTCATCCTTAATATTTTCATGGACAATTTTATGTCACACTTTATTAGAGTCTGTGGGGTTACACTAATAACAAATCAAAATGTTCTTACCTGCCATTTGACTGAATATAGCATATTAAATTAGTTATACATTTTAAATCCTTTTTTGTACAAAATAAAATAATTAAAACTTAAATATTGAATGTCTACCAAATTACCATCTAATCAGACAATAAAAACATGAATGCAAGGAGAAAAAAAAAAGGTGATTCAGACTTATTTGGGGTCTCACTCAGCTCCTCAGTACATTGCATTGTGGGAAACATTTTATCAGACTATAAAACTCATTACGCAGTATTAGTATTTTATTAAAGATTTACATTTGTGTACAAAAAGGAGGTGGGGGGACAACAACAAGGATACACAATTGTATTATAACAGTAATAGAGTGCAAAGCTTCTAAAAATGTAAGCCAAGTCACAGAGTATATACAATAGGCTACACTTCTAAACTTTTGAAACACTATAAAATCCTACTGGTACTGTACACAGTGTCCAAAAGGTGAAAGCTATCATACAAAAAGTGCATGATGTGTTTGTCCAAAATGAGTGGGATCAAACATTGCTTTAGATTGATTGGTCTTTTGTATGCATGAAGGCAAACACACATATTCGCATATTTCAGAGTTCACTTTGGCCAGCATGGCAGTAGATCAATCTCATTGCATACAGGGTACATACAAAAGGGGGAAAAAGTTCATGTCAGTTAACAAAAGTAAAGATTCTATCACAGAAACAGACAGAATTTGCATTTCTCTGAAAGCTGAGGTCAGTCTGTCCTTCGATGAGATTCTTGTGTCGGAAAATAATTGGTTTTGTGAGAAATCAGGTTGCATGTCGGCTTGCATAAGCAGTTAAGACTGCAGATCTGGACCGTGAGCGCCTGCTGTGGAGAGCTTGCTTCCCTAATTTGTCACGCTTGAGCACGTAAATGACACGTCAGTCAGACGGTTTAACATTTAAGAGTAGCAGCAGATGATGTACTCGCCAACAGATGACAAAAGGTACATTTCAGTACAGACTGGAATTGTTGACGGACAGTTTTAATTCATCTCATTTAAAACATTCTGTCCTCAATGCAGAGAACATGCAAAATGTCATACTCCAACCAACACGTGAAACCAAAAGTCCAATAATTGCCTGTTTTTTTTGTTTTTTTTTTGTCATTTTTTAAATTGTGAATTAAAAACGTTTAAAGCCATAAATAGGGTCAACTGAGACTTTGTAAACAAAATACAACTAATGTAGAAAAAGGCAACTTAAGTTACCAACTGTTCAGTTGTTTCTTGAACTTTCAAAAGCAACTGAATGTGGACAAAGGAAAAATGAAACGAGAAATCCTTTAAACACGTCCTTTTTTATGAAATAGCTGCCAAAATGCATATGCCATAATAGATTGATAACATATACTTCTTTACTTGTGTTATCAAATACAAAGACACCGCCTCCACGTTCATAGTGTTGAAAAAAAAAAAAAAAAGACCATATAACGATATCAAAGCCAATGTAATATTGATAAAACATGCTTTAGCCTATAATGCCAGAGATAGAATGTATTGGACTGTTTTCAATCCAATTATAGCTCTATGATATACAAGTTTAACACAAAAGTGATCTGCTGAATCTGATCAACATAAATGTTTGAACCTGGTAAACATTTTAAATTTACGTCTGTGCATAACTCCTGACATTGTAACATGAATTTTGGTGTATTAGTGACGAAATGTCAGCAATAAAATGACCATTTCATTTTGTTTGTGCAACTGCTGCTACTGCAATGGCAGGATTTTAAGCAATTAAATCATTTAGGTAAATTTTTGTTTGTCATCTAAAATGAGCAAAATGTCAAAAATCGAAATGTACATGGGATATAATCTCGCTCTGTATACGATACACAATATTTCAGTTTATAAATGGCATAGATTCTGTAAATCAATATTCATATTTGTATGTAGTTTGTTCATAATTAAATGTAAAAAAACATCAACTTAAAACACAAGAGCACTGTACACCAAATAAAAGTAGCAGTCAGACACGTTAAACCTTTTGAATCTCAAGAGGGAATGATGCCAACTCCAAGAGAAAATCTTCCTCTGTCTACCGTACTATTGAAATGTCAGTTAAATTATTATTCTTATTATTTTACATTATTTGTAACTCTTTTAAAAGTTATTGATGACTTAAACACAAAAAAAAGGTAAACATTTTCCTCCAAACCCCTCCTCTGAGTTTCGGTTTGAGTCCAGGAGTAAAGATGGCTGAGAACGTGCTTCTGTGTTTAAGTCCACAGTAAAGTTTTCAGCATTTTTTTTTTTGTCTATAATGACATGATCCAATATTTCTAGAAGAGATTTGTGTTGGCCAGGGGGATTCTGTTCAGTTCCCTCACATACCTGTGTGTTCATACAGGCAGTCTGCAGCAATTTAAAATAAGAAAACATTTAGAAAACATGCGTCCGTGTCAGGCTGACTCGTCCTTTAGTCTCTGTACACGCAAGTCCGCCAGAAAGAAGGGAGAATGTGTGGTACATCACTCTGATTTGTGACAGTACAGGTCTTTGAGTGCCTTAAGTTCCTCGATGAGCGTTTTGTTCTGGTTCTCCAAAACGGCCACACGGTTCTCCAGACACTTGACATATTCCTTTTTCTTCCGACGGCACTCACGAGCGGCCTCTCTGGAGGAGGAAAGAAATGTAGCATCTATTTAGCAGATGTTTTGACGACTCTTTTTGGTCCAAAATGGGGTTGTCAATATAAGTACTCAATGCCAGAATTTTGACTATTTAAAAATATTTTTTTTAAAGATAAATGTTAAATAAATAACTAAAATAACATTTAATATACACAGACCCATATGCAGACCCATACAATTTGCATATGCAAATTAGGCCCTGTCTCCACTCAATCACACCTGATCCACTCAGTCAACTGTAGTAAACGCTACACGAATGCAAGTGGAAATATTGAGCCATAAAGTAAAACCAAAAATTATTCAGACACCAGAAATAATTTTTTTTATTTTTTTTTACTAGTGGGTGTAGGACACTATAGTTCATTTATGTAAGTGAGGATAGCAAAATAAAGTAAACTTTGACATATTATACCCAAAAATTCTACATACAGTGGACTACAAGTAAAATTAAACAATTATTCACTTTTTGACACTTTGACCTGACCATGTTTTGCTTAAGTGTTTTTTCTTTAATTGCTAATTGTGTCCTTTTTAAACCACAGGCTGAACAATATTAAGCATTGCTTGGTAATTTGTTGACCTAAATTGGTATTATCTGATTTAAAAACTCTGAATTCTTGTTAGATTTTATTACCATTTTCTAAACTAGAGCAAATAAACTGTGATAATGTGAGAAATGTAGAAGTTATCTGAATAAAATGAGTTTTGACTATATGTTTGAACCATTCCAGTGCGTATTTGTGTCCTTAGCTCTCTAGAGAACGTTAAATGTTTCTATTTAATACGTGTTTTTGCAGCGGTAAGCAATGTAGCCAATCACAGACATGTTTGTTGATCTCGAACACAGTGACCAATCAGGGTTGTTTAATTTGTGGTAATTTTTAATTAAGTAATCCAAACACATGCTTGCATTAAATGCTTGTGATGGAAGAGAACGGGGGTGGTTTCAAACCACTTTTTTGATAGTGTGTTTGGTTCACTGTAGTTTTAAGGAGAAAATACTCAGCAATGGTGTTGACTGATGAATTTGCACATGGTTTGTCTTTAAAAGAATATTAAAAACACCACACAGGCATATTAACAACATTAAAAACGTGATAAACTAAATTCAAACAATTGCATGTATCCTTCAAGTATTATCCTCTTTTTTTTCAGTATATTTTTGATGAATATTCTCAATATAATCAAACACAGCAGGTATTTTAGGCTGTATTTACTACAATGTCTAATGAATAGAACTAATATTTTGTCACTAATCTGTTTTTTTTTTTTTTTTGTCCTGGCTGTTCACATAAGATTGGCAATATTTACAATGAATATATCGCAAATATCTACCAAATACTGGTAGAAATTGGTAGAAATATTGGTATAAGCGCTCGAATATTGAAAGTAGTCAGTGCTTGTACAACTGATACTGTTAAAAAGACTGATATTGTGTACACTACTGTTCAAAAGTTTGGTGTCAGTAAGATATATATTTTTTTAGTCAAATTTTATGCATTAAATTGATCTAATTTGATAGTAAAGTCACTTAAAACGTATATAAAAATATTCTATTTCAAATAAATGCTGTTCTTTTTAACTTTCTACTCCTATTACTGTTTCTACAAAAACATTAAGCAGCACAGCTGTTTTCAGCATTGATAATAAAAATTGGTAAGAAATTCCCCATATTGCAATGATTTATGAGGGATCGTGTGACACTGAAGAATGAAATTATGGCTGCTAAAAATTCAGCTTGCCATCACAGGAATAAAATATATTATTTGCGGCCAATGGTGAAAAGGTTGACTTTATGTTTGCTTTTACCAAATTTCTTTTTTGGTGTTTACCTGTTTTTCATTAGGCGGACTTCTCTTTTGCGTGTGGCTTCTTCAGCACCTCCTTGGCTTGGCAGGGCCGGGGAGGATGCCATGACCACACCTGGAGCAATAGTGCTGGTTGGGGCAGTGCGAATTTGATAGGCCTGCACATCTCCAGAAGCAGCTGTCGGGCAGACAAAACACAGCCAACAAACAATGAATCAATAGTGAGTTTGACTCAAAGAACAACATCAAATCATAGAATATTAATGGCTAAAGGACTTCACACAGAACAAGTATAAAGATAACTACATTAGCGATAATCGTTCTGTATATTACAAGCGCGCTGCAGTTTTGTCGTCTGCCACTTTATATGCTCAAGCTCTTTACAACAGGATGGATTCTGATTGGCTGTCTGTTTTTTAGCGTTCTTTAGCTGGACAAATTTTATAGTTATTGTTATAGTTATCATCATTGGTGTGAATGGCCCTTACCTTTTGCAGTGGCCCAGAATAATAAAATAGGTCAACAAGTTAAAAACATCAAATAAAACATTATACTAATTACTTATTAAATAAATGTCCTGATTTGTATCATTGTGAAAACAATTCAACTTACCTTGTACCACTACTTGATTGCTGGGCACCAGTATCTGCTGACCATCACTGGTCTGTGCGTACTGCAGGATGGTGGTCCCTTGCTGGGCTGCTGCATTTGTCATGGTGAGAGTCTGCAATCCCTGCATTCCATCTGTGCCATTATTTGCAAGCTGAATGGCTCCACCCTGAGTAATGGCGACTGAAGGAGAAATGGCAATTAAGAGGTTGTCACTGATTTGGTGAGAAGGTTTGCACATGGCACTATGTGTCTAAGAACCAAACATGTTGGAGTTATGGTCTGGGCTTGCGTGATCTTTTTTTCTGCCAGTGCGACTAAATTTGACTAGGTCACACAGGTGCCACCACCACGTTGCCCAACTGATAAGAGCTGCCTTTTATGTTGAAATATCAAACAAGAGGGAAGTGAAACGAAACCGTGAGCTGTTTATCAGCTCTGAGCAATAAAAAACAGTGAAACACGAGCTCAGAACAGGTTTACTCTCGGCCCGATCTTAAGCATGTGACACCGTTACTACACAGCGCTGGTTAAAGTCCGCGTGAACCGGAAGTTGCAAACGACTTTTCTCCAGTGTTGTGACGTATTTCCCAGTGAAACGGAATATTGAACAGAGGGCAGGGTTTTACTCTAGCGCTCCTCCTCTCCATCTCTGCTCATAACAGACTAACGGTTTGAGGGGAGTGGTTAAGCGTTTCCCAAACCAAGCCGTCAAACCTGCGTCATCAGGCAAGGTCCTCCAATGCAGAGGGGAGGGGCATTTTCAGATTTTGATTAAAGATTACCAAGCCAAAACATTTTTTTGTGTGGATTGATTTGCATGGATGAATTGTTCACCACAAAACGATCAATTTAGGCAAACAAAGTAAATATGGTAAATTTTGATTTCATGTGGACTTTAATTCGCCTCAGAATTGACAACATCACAGCAGGATCAAGCGGGAAGCATTCAAATTCGGTGCACAATTCTCGGTTATAAACCATAGATATCAGATCAAACAGTGCTGACAGGGAAACCAGGAGAAACATTGTGCCATGCCATAAATAAGTTATTGAAAGCTTTTCAATGCACAAATCACCAACATTCACCATGGATCTAATGTAGCAATGCTTACTGTAACCATGGTATTGTGGCAGAAATAGTATAATTATTATTATTATTATTTTATACATTATTCATCTCAGGGTTTGTACAACCTTTTATGAGAGAAATTCAAGCACTTTTCAAAGGCTTTCAAGAGCTTCACACTTTTTTCAGCACTTTAAACCTCTAAATATGATCCAATTTTAATGTGATGTTTTTAAGTTTAAAGATTTAGAAAAACTAAAACTTCATGGCAAACAATCACTTATAAAAAAAAAAAAGACATGAAATTACCACTATAACAAGTAGATGGTGGCAGAGGAGCACTTATTGACTTATTAGCCATTTTCTAAAAATTTGGAAAAAAGAGGACGTCACAAAGTCTCCTAAAAAACAAAAACTTTTCTTCACATTGTGACTGAATGGCACAGAAGACAAGAGTGTTCCTTTTATAATCACTGAAGCCGTCGGTCAGTTCAGTAAGGTACTATAGAAGAACAATCGTACATTTAATAAGAGTAGAAAATATTTAAATTGTTTTCTATAAAATTTTGTTTTTTTGCACGTTACTGTTGTTAATAAAAGTTCATTTTATCTGCATAACTCAAACCCAGTGCTTTACTGTCAAATGTGCAGTTTCAAGAAATAAACATGTAACATTATTAGTAACTGCACTTATAAATGCAAATCAATACTAATTTTACTGGCGCTACCATCTGTAGAACTAAGTGGCACCGGTGCTGCTGCTCTCAAATGTTATTCTGAAGCCCTGTATAGTCTAAAGATGCTCCAAACATGTTGAGCAATGATGCTAAAGTGGGAGAATCAGAATATCTCAACTTCATTTGTGGACTTTAACGTACTGTACTGGCCACTGCTGGTCTGATATATTGGGGTTGGCACAGTCACTGTAGTGATGGAAGGCGCAGTGTCCTCCTCGGATTTCTCTTCTTCAATTCTCGGAACTCCTGGAGCATCTGATGACAGGTCATTCAGGATTTTCCTAGAGATCAAAAATAGCTGTTGACTGGAAAATTCCTTATGTAATGCAAAAACCTTGAAGAACGTATATGTACCTATATGAGGGGCGTCTAGAAAGGATCTCTCTTCGTTTTTGACAATCGGTCACGCTGTCCACTGACTCCTGTGAGTCCTCACTCTCCGCTACTGTGGAAATCTGAGCAACAGACAATTGTCAATTGTGCCAACTATATAACATAAATTTCACACAATTACATGTTAAGACAATAGAATACGTTAATGATGAAATGCATCTTTTCACCTGTCAGTCAGTCATGAACATCTAGGCACTGTTTACACCAGGTATTAAGATGCGTTTTCGTCAATCCGATCACAAGTGGACGACGGTAAATACCAGGTGTAAACGGGGTCTAAATCATTTTGAGCTTGTCCACTTAATTGAAAATGCAAATGCTTTCATAGTGAAAATTGCGATAGCCAGACGAGATTTACACGCACTCACAGCGTTCAGCGTCGTTTTCTGTCAAAGCAGAGACGAAAGCTGCTGCTCTCTGTGTGTTTTTCCGTCGTATCTGGTCGTGTTCGTATGCAAATTGCGTGAGCTTATCTTGTCCAAAAAATCAAAAGATCTGAAAAAGCCCATAGATTTACCCACTCGTAGACTCTCCCATCGAAGAAATCAGGACAGAAGTGGTTGAAAGTGGACGTAAGAGATGGACAAAAGAGCCAATTGACCATAATGCATCTTAATACCAGGTGTAAACAGGGCCCTAAAGATGTTGGAGGCGTTAAGTTGTCTTACCTGGACTGTTTGCACCTGTGGTGACTGAATGACTGAAGGCTGAGCGGCCTGGATAACTCCGTGAACCTGTACCGTCTGACCATTGGGCAGCTGCACCAGGGTGACTGTGGGCGCTGTGCCACTTGCTTGCCCGGCAGCCATTGTTACCTATCCAAACACACACAGAGTCAAACTTAGATGTTCTGTTTCTAATGTCAGAATCTTGACTGAATGTTTCAGCTCTTGTGTTTCAAATTTTGAAATGATGTCCTGAGTTCATTTGACGTACTGTTTGGAGTACCTGTCCAAGAGTGGCGATTTGGGCCTGTGTGAGCTGTTGGTTCTCATTTTCAGAGACCGCAGTTTCTGCACCCTGTTGGGCATCGGCTCCCGACTCCATGGTCATTGAGTTAGCTGGTGAGATACCAGATGGAATCTGACATCTTTAGAGTGATTTTTTTTGCCACATGAACAACTAAACAAAGTGGCATTAAATAAAAAAAAAAATAAAAAAAAAGATGTGCACAGATAAACCATTTATAATAAATACTGCAGTAATCCATTCAAAAATAAGATTTGTCCATTGTGATTTTATAGTGACATTAATTACATAAATGATTAATATTATTCAAATTAATACTACTATTACAGTGCTCAACCTAAAACGTTGGATGTGGCATTGCAGATGAAGCATACATACCTATAAGAGGGGAACTTAGGCAGAATCTTTAGACTGTCCAGTGTCCACTGACTCTGTTAAGTCCTCACTCTCTGCTACTGTGGAAATCTAATCAGACAGACACAGAAAAGCTACTTTGACATTTCTACTTTGAAAACCATCCTCCATAGTACTGAGGAAATATTGAGAGAAAATGCAAACACTTTTGTATGCAGTATCTTGTCTGACAAGACTACCAATTGAGATAATGAGGACAAAGTGGCATTAAAACTCAAGTGTGTAATTGTAATACTTTCTTCTATTCCAGCTTAATATGAAGAAGCAACTTTAGGTAATTAGCAGGTTGATTCCCTAATAAAGTATAAAGACTATGGCTCTGTGGTGACATTAGTGCAAGTAATATCAGATTAGACACAGTCCCTTCCTTCCTTGTTACTGTGACTTGCATAAATGAATGGGCATTAAGTAACAGTGTTGCATGGCATCCTGGTGCCATGATGGTATTACAGTCATTGCCATGCTATAACAAACAATGCATCTAAGCAAGTGGTATACTACTTAGTATCATAATATAGTTTAGCTGATATAGTACTGTATGATTAAGAGCCCGAAAAACCCAACTCAAGCAAAGGTTAAATTCTACTAAATAGTTTTTTTTTTCTAGTTTTATCAAACAAGCAAATGAAAATGAAGCTAAAGACTTTCTTGGAAAGGGGAGCTTATTTTAGAATATCCAAATATAGACACACATTAGTTAAGTATGACTAAATCGTTCCTGTGCTGCAACACTATATGGAGTTTTAATTGAATCATTTGACATTATGTCAGAAATAAGGGTGCAGATTTCCTGTACTCGAGACAAGCACAGTTATGAATCAATAGTATGGCCGTTTGGACTAAAAACTGAGACTGCAACACTGCATGTCTATTGATAAACATTCTTCCCAGAAACTTTTCTTGTCCAGGGAAGAAAATGCATCAAATATGTCTTGACTAAATGTAATATACAGAAACCAACAGCTGAATCCTTGCTGAACATGTTTACAGTCAGGATACATTGAACTCTGACTTTTGATGCTTTGACACAAAATATTGGCAAGTCTCTCTCTCTCTAAACATATGCCTACATAAGCCACACTTAAAGATGCAATGCATTACAGTGCACAATGCAAATGAATCAAAATCCCAGTGTGAATGTAAAGAGTTTGTAGGTTCTCATTAAAGAAAGTCCCTGTGCGCAACCCCTAGGTGCTCTGAAAATCTTTATTTCTGCATTGGTGTACAATAACGGCTGATATGAGATTGTAAAATTACTAGTGCACTGGCCAGTGATAAAAATTAAGTACTGCAATAAAGGTGTTATCATATAGCATTTTGTTTTTATTGAAAGTGCATCCCAATATGCTGTGAATGCAGTCCTGACTTCCCTTGACTGTTCAGCATGTGTAGATATTGGAGTGCCTGACCTCTAGACTATCTGATGGAGAGGGAGAGTTGGATTACTTTACCCCATATACAGCTAGCCAGGCCAGGCTATAGGGCTTTTAATGACTGGCTTCAGCCCTCTTCAATGCTAGAGGCTAAGATATGCTAACATATGCTAGAGGCTAAGATATGCTAACACAGTTGATGAAAACTTGTATAAGTTTCTTCTTCAAATGCACAATCACTTATAACAATGGAAATATCAGACTCAATCAAAAATGAACAAAAACTAAAAAAAAAACTAAAAAAACATGAAATTTCAAAATATAGATTAACAGGTTTCCTGAACACTCCCCTCATCTGCCAGTGGTCGAACCAACAGATAATAACATAGAAAATTAGATAAAAAGTAATGATAAAATGTATAAATACAAAAAAAAAAAAATAGATTTAAAAAAAAATAACACAATGTTTATTACAATTAGTGGAAGTATTTTAAATGCATGTTGTTGTGTGTGAAACAATAAGGCCAACTGAGCACTTTGAAATAGAAAAAAGATGAGAAAGAGTCTGAGAGCTCGAGCCCCGGAATGGCACGCGTGAACCGACAGTAATGTGATCTCATGACGCTTAAAGTCTATCTGTGGTTTGATTGGTCATGCGTAGCTCTCCCTCTACTTTTCAAATCCTATTTTCTGCCAGACAGATTATTCTAGGAAACACATAGCTATTGTGCATTCCTTGACCTTGATCTTTACAGCTAAAACTGTAATAATGAAATCAAATGACAGCCGACACATATTATTATAAAATACTTGTTTGCGTAAAAAAAGGTTGGCACTGTGTGGACAAATTAGGAAAAATGCCTCAAAATGCATAATCAAGATCACTAGTATTTGAATAGGTTTTTGATATTTAACATGCAATTATACAATACAATATTGCATTTCTTTATTAGTCATGTGCAGTACAGGAGGTAAAAATATCCTATATTGTGCATAAAAACGGTACTTGAGGGCGTGCAATCACAGCCCTTGGAAATAATATATAATGAAACTATGACACAGTGCAATAACAACCCAGTCCTAAAAGATTGCAATATCATCAGGGCATAGTCTATCAAATATATCGCAAAATGCATCAAGGGCATTAGAGAAGATTAAATTATTCCTGAATGAGTATTACACTCTGAATCCACCAGGCAGCACGCATTTTGTCTAGCCAGTGTGTGAAAAAAGCCGACTAAAAAAGGGGAAATCCCACATATGAACTGCAAAGATGCATAAAGAAAACCAGAAATGTTGTGCATCCATATTTCGTTGCGTTTTAAATGATCAGCCATGCATCAAGATTTCCCACCCTGGGTTTGTGTTGCTCTCCCGTTTGCCTCCCCTCCCTCTGCATGCAACAACTACAGCCGCCATGATCTCTTTGTTTCCAACGGGCCGAACCCAAACCAGACTTATATGACATTCGGGACGAGCCCTTTCCCTCCGGACACTTGTCTCCTCTTACCGATACAGACTCCCTCCGTCACTCTCGAGCCCTCGGAGCTCCACTTTTATTCAGGCCGACACGTAAGAGACCGCGTCAGGCTACACCTCCGTCGCGTCACCGAGAACAACAACACAGAGAACGAGACGAAAATCCGATCATCAACCCCACTGCACTGAGCGAGAGCGGCCGAGAGCGTGGCGGGAAAAGCCGAGTGGTGACGAATACAGACGAAGCATGGCCGAAGCTTGACGAAATAGTGCGAAACGACGCACTTGAACAACAATTTGTGAATGAAACTCGACAAATGTTTTTAAAAACAGAAAATTGTTGAGCATACGTAGAAACATCAAATAAATAGCCTATTAAAACATCAAAAACCAGCCTAACAGCCTTGCTAAGCTGGAGTTCAGCTGGTCTAAACACCTTTCAAACCATGCTAGCCATAAAACCATATTCTTGACCAGGCTGGGATCAGCTGGAACCAGCAAACCATTTTCAGCAGGGGTATTTTTGTCAGAAAGCTTTAACCTATCTGTAATATATCATATGCAAAACATTGCTAAACGTCATGTTCATCAATTAATAATTCATTCAACATAAATTATCAAGACAGCAAAGATAAATCACCCCTATTATTAGCACTATGGTCGACTTCAGCTTTCCAAACGAATATGCAAAGGGCTGGCAAACATATACTGTCAATGTAGAAGAGGGAGAGGAATAACGATAGACAATTTTGTTAAATTACTGTTTCGATTTTCTTAATAAATTGATATTGACAGTATGTGAATCCATTGTAGCCTATATCTTAGAAAGGCATAAAAGACAGGAAACAATTTTTATTTAAATTGAATCTGTTGTCTAACATTCTATTCTCCTATAGATGTAGTGCCTTTATAGACACCATACAACTTACAGTTTTCAGACAGTGAATGTGTAGCTAATATGAAGTGTTGTCCCCCCTTTATTTAAAAAAAATCTGATCCTGTCCAAAACTAGAAACATATATTACTATACTGTGTGATGGTATTGCTTGAATGATGTTGATTCGATTTAATAGATTGGATTTTGACGTGGATGGCTATTTTTATGTGGTTCGAAAAATACATGCTCTCATTGAGCTAAAAATAATGCCCCTGAAAATCCCTTCCATGGGTCAAATATTGCACTTGTAATTAATATGTTTTTTAATTAATTAATTATTTAATTCTATGAATAAGTTCATTTTTAACACTGCAGGCACTCAACTAAAAGGTATCAATACACTACAAACAATATACAATATGCTCAATACACAATTTGATATGTGTAATAAACAAGCTGCATGAAAAAAGTCGCTCAGCATTTTTGTCCACAGCAGAGCCTCTGCCAAACCAGATGTTGCTTGACTGGATGCTCTCCACACAAGTTTATGCACTGTAAAAAAATAAGTTATGACAACATATGCTTACATTGCTTTAACTCGTCAAAATAAATAAAGCAATTTTCACATTTTATCAAGTTTTACAAGATTCAACTCATTTTTTAAAATCAGTTTAATATCATTTAAGTTGAACTGACTTAAACATCTAAGGGGATTGTACTTAAAAATTGAAGGCAACAACATTTTCTTTTTTTTCTTTCTTTTCTTTTTTCAGTGTGGTGCTCATGCTGTTTTAAATCTCCTCAGGAAGTATATTGGGCCTTATTCAGCATGAGGAGGAGGAGTGGGCCAAACTTTATTTATTGCGTTTACCTTAAAGACAATTACATTTCTGATATGCAGAATGCTACGAGAGGAGGTTAGATAAGCTGCAGTCTTAAATTAACACATGGCGGCAGCAGTAAACCTCTTTTGAGAGAAGACTCACAATTTGAATTTTGTCTGCAATTTACATGGTGTTGCAGCAGTCCTGAAGTCATCCTGAAGGGGGCAGCATATACACATTTTTTTTTTGCAGCATGCACTCAATAACCCCTCTCTCTGAGTGGCAATGGGTTTTGGGGTGTGTGAGTTTTTTCGTGTGGCAGCCCTTTTTATAATCCTCCAGATGCCAGTTTGGTGTGCTTTATCTGTTTAATAGCGCTTTACTGCAACAAGCCATAAAACCTGCTTTTTATTGTGACATGAAGCACATTGTTTGGGGAATTGACCGTCTCGTTAATGAACAACCATGAATTTGTGCTTTGTAGATGTCTTCAGGGAAAAAGTGACAAATCTGTGCAATATGTGAAATTATCTTTACAAGGCTGCGTGGGCTTACAGTAGACCTATAGAGTGATGATAAGGGGAAACTCTTGTGATACACCAAAATCAATAAAAGAATTTGCTCTGTTATCACAACGCCGCACGTTAAAATTGCCCTCGTCCCTGTGATACAGCAAGGCAATGCTGCAGTTATTGAAAACATAAATCTAGAAGAAAGCATCTTTTCAAGCTATTCTCACTTTCCAATGAAAGTGCACGTTGTAGCCTGTTTTTATTCTGTTTTTTTTTTGTATAACCGTTCGTGTGTATGAGGTTGACCTTGAGAAAGAACTACATTCAGAGTTGGCCATAGAGACTCTTTTCCCCTCCTCCTCCTCCTCCTCTTCACTCCCTCCTCCCTCCTCCACCACCTTCTTCTCTCCTTTGAGCTCATGCTGCGCATCATCCCCCGAGTGAACGCACACTCTCGCTCAGTCTCTTGTCTGAGTCTGGCATGGTTGTATCTCCTCTCAGCCTAAGAGGACCCATTAGGATAAGCAGAACTTACTGTGCTTGGGTTTGGGGAAACAGTGAGGGTGCTCAAGGTAAAAAAAAAAGAAAAGAAAAGAGTGAAAATGAAAGGAGTATAGGATACATTAAAGCCTTTTCAATACTGCAAACCCTGCACATCACCAAATGAAAATTCATCAAACGTTGTCAGAGGAAGCAGAGAGGAGCCGGTGGCTAGTAGTGCTATAGTGATGTGAGACATACAGGGCTTCAAACGTTGCTATGCTCTGTGATTCGTAAAGTTATATTAATGAATGGTTAACAAATTAAATCTGTGATCATGCTATTTGCATCTTATAAAATATTCCCTTCAATGTTGTCAATCAAAAAGAATCAGAAAAAATGCTAATGTGTTTAGAACTTAATGGACTATCGTTGGAATCGCAGCTTGTGTTTTTTTCCCACTGATTTATATTCAACTAATTATGCAACCCAAACAATCGAGGAAACGAGGCTGAGCTCTCAGTTGAGCAGCAACCCACACTGTATGGTGATTGTACACAGACTTGTGGAAGGTGATGACGGCTCTGAATCTGTCTCAGAAATGATCTTTTCTGTTAAGGGGCAGAATCATCCTTGAGGGGAATTTTATACACTTTCCTTAAAGAAACGTTCACATCTGCAAAACCTTTCCACCGCACAAAAGGTTCATAGTGGAAAAGGGTTCTTTAGATTATTCAAATGTTCTTCACACTAAGAAAAAAAATGATTCACTGAAAGGTTCTTTGGGGAACCAAAACCCATTTTTGCAGCCTTTATTTTTAAGATTGTGTGTGATGTTCTGGTGCTGAGATGTGTCTTATTCGTGTGTTTGTATGGTTGCTAGGGTACTCTATGGTTGCTAGTGTGTGCTTATACAGTTTATGGGATTATATGTAAAGACTATTTGCCAGTCTGAATCAAAAGAGCCCAACTTTTTTAATGGGTTTCAGTTTAATCAATTGCCAAATTCTTAAAAAAATTAGATGAAGATATTATTATGTAAAATTTAAACCAACATCAACTCAATGTATTATTTTTTATTTTTTTGCGATAAGTGTATTAGTAAATGAAACTAAAGAAAGATGGCAAAGTTGGTTGCTAGGGCGTTTGCTAAGGTGGCCACTAAGGTGTTGCTAAGACATTCTGAAAGGTTGCTAGAGCATTGCTAGACAGTTGCTAAGTTCTGGGCAGTTCTAAGGCAAAAATAGAATATATAAAGGCATAAATTTCACAAATAAAATCAGAGGAATTCATTACTGTCATTTTCTGCTCCAAGCTCCTGTTATTTTCTGAGATCAGATTTTTCAAGTGCACACCACACAGTAGAATCACTGTAAAATGATGATGAAAACGATTTAATGTTTTCATACAAAAAGTTTCTTCATTCTATCATTTTAAGCAAGGAAATGTTTGTTTCTATCAATAAGCGATGGACTTTTACTTTCATTCAGTTTGTATACCCCAGTTCTCAGTCATGGTTCTCTCTCTCTCTCTCTCTCTCTCTCTCTCTCTCTCTCTCTCTCTCTCTCTCTCTCTCTCTCTCTCTCTCTCTCTCTCTCTCTCTCTCTCTCTCTCTCTCTCTCTCTCTCTCTCTCTCTCTCTCTCTCTCTCTCTCTCTCTCTCTCTCTCTCTCTCTCTCTCTCTCTCTCTCTCTCTCTCTCTCTCTCTCTCTCTCTCTCTCTCTCTCTCTCTCTCTCTCTCTCTTGTTTGTGTCTGCAGTGTTGATAGACTTAGAGAAAGCCACAGTTTTTATTGATGCGTGGGCTCAAAGGCTGCCTCAGTGTAGCTGTCAGTGAAGTTGCACTCACTTTTTATATTGTGCTGTTCCCTATAATAGGCACTGGAACTGCAATGGTGACAACAGTAAACAGTAGATAGACATTTTGTATACCCGGAGGAAATCTCATTGGCCTTTTCTGTTGTTTAAAACAAAAAGTTGGTAGTTCAAGCAAAGTTGCCACTCACAACCACCACAGAAACATCAACTTGAATATGTAATATGTAAATCCATATCTATTTACCAGATAAAATATGTAAAACAAAATGTAGCACTGGGTGAAGTATTGGACAGCCTCATGCATAATGGTTTGCATTTATTTCCTTTCCTCTACACCTCAGGCACCATTCAGGGGGGGAATATGAACGCAAAGGTGCTTTTTATTAATAAGTAAGCCATAAAAAGCTCTGTGGCTTGGGATCTTTGACATCCCAGGACGATGTTTTCTTGTGCAGCCTGACCTCTTCTGATCTTAATATCTCTGGTAAGGCGCCATGTGTATGTGTGTTTGAGTAATAACCGCCTGTGCTCGGGAGCGAAGAAGGACGGTGCAGTCGTAAACAACAAAGCATGAGCACCGAAGTCTGCGTTTCTATTTTTACTGCTGCGCAGGAGGAAGCAGCATGGAAATGCAATCGCTGCATAATGCATGGCCCCTGTGGAGCGGCACTGGGGTGTTACACAACCAGGTGCTCTCTCTAGACCTGAGCATCACACTGTGCTGCCCGAACCCTTGCTTTAGACCCAGTTTACATCGGAGGTGTGAAGTGCGAGCCTCACTGGATATTAATTCACAGTTAGTACAAACCTCAGTAGATGTTTATTTTGCCTTAAGTGGACTAAGTTCACTTCAGAAGCAAAGCAGTATGTTTTTCGAGAGAAGAGTTTATAAAAGTCTGCAGCACTGACTGAAGCCGACACAGATACACAAGCCATTAATATTCACAAGGGAAATGAACCAGTAATGCTCTGCTTCATACGGTCTTATCCAAAGCTGTTTACATCATTGCAGTCATTCTGTATAAGCACCTGTGGATATGGAAAATTTGCATTTGCCAGTCTGTGAAAAGACAGACACAGAGATGGACCAGAAATACAAGGTTAGTAAATCTCAAAAACTGAATTCATAGACTGTTAAGTGGGAATAGCTCACGTTCACAAAAAGCACCATGGTGGATGCAGTGTTACTTCGATATATGGACTTTTAGTAAATTAACTCTCTAAAAAACATTATTCAAACTAGTTTATTTAATTTGTCTTAAAAATGTCCAAAAATGTACAGGCTTTACTACATGCATCAGGAGGATTGTCATTTTTTTCTGAACACCATGAACATTTCTACCATATTAAATACCATATCAGATTATGTTGTGTACCATGTAAGATTATGTATGTTTTTTAAATGACCAACTCCTTTGTATGGCAAATTCCACCCAATTGCATAATATTTTCACACATTTTGCACATATTTGACTACAGCTACATTTATTTATTTATTAAGAAATTATGCATATAGCCTATGATTTTCCTTAGTATACACTTAAGAATTTCATTGGGCAAAGTTGTTTGTTATTGTGGGAATGATACCACAGCTGTAGGACATGGCAATTTTGTTAATTTGTTATCAAAAATATGTAATTTAAATTAAATAATTTTCACACAATACATATTTAAATAGTGTATGATTATTTCACCACTTTAGTTTTATACAGATGTTAAACTGAGGTCCTGACTCTCTGTGGTCTTTGAAAATCCCAAGATGTCCTTCGAAAAAAGAGTAGGGGTTTAACCCCGGCATCCTGGCCAAATTTGTCCATTGGCCTAGAGCTGTCCATCATGGCCTCCTAATCATCCCCATATAGGCTACTGATTGGCTTCATTACTCTGTCTCCTCTCCACCAGTAAGCTGGTGTGTGGTGAGCGATCTGGCGCAATATGGCTGCCATCGCATCATTCAGGTGGAGTCCCCCCCCCCACACACACACTTTTATAGAAAAGTGCTATATAAATGTAACAAATTATTAATAATTATTATTATTATTATACATGTTTGCCTAATAATTAATATTTGTAGGCTATAATAAAATCATAGTGTGGCTGTGATAAAAGGGCAAAACAAGTAGCTATAGCCTATGCCTTGAAAAGGACTGATAGGACTGGCGATTACAAAGATAAGTTTGGAAGAAAATAAAATAAAAACATAAACGTCTTTTTTTAAACGGGACATAAAAGTGTCCAAAGAATAAGGAATATCAAAACCCCCATATTCATGTTGATTAAGTTAATTGGGTGAGCATAATATTCGTCGTTGAATATCACGCTTTATTGACTTGCGCATACCGGAAGTTGGCCTGTCGGCGGTGTTCGCAAACAAATTCTGACAGCGATTAAATGACATGAAACTTTCAGAAATGGTACACATTCACTTTATCTGTTGCGAGAAAACTTCACGCAGGGTGAGTCACTAGTTGGGGTTTATTATTCTTTTGCTGTGTTTTTACGGTTTATGGTTATACATTTATGAAGTAAATTTATGATATAGCCTAGTTTATGTCTCAAAGGCTCTGTCAACACAGCTGCAATACGATTGTTATTCCTGTTTATAGGCTTATATAAGTTCATAAACCGTGCAGGTTTTAAAAGTGCGTGAGAACAGCATTCTGTAGCAAAAGTGTCTGCCAGCAAGGTGCATTTGAGAGCAAAGTAAACGTGGTTGTTCATGTGGTTTGAGGTGTAAGCTATCGCGAGAATTCACGCAGACTGCAGACATTATTCTTGTGTATTTTAATGGCAAAAGTTAGAGAAATGTTCACTAGATTTTAGTTATTCAATTTAAAGAAAACGTGATATAACTTGTAGGTTTCAAGTTTAAGCATGATTTTCTTTCTAAAATAGCTTAGGCCATTTCTCATTTCCCCCCTAGAAATTAACAAGTAGGCCTACTTGTAACCTCCATAGTTTCTCCCCACAATAAACAACTCTCACTGTAAATGATGTGTTGCTGATTGTGTCTTTCTGTGCCTGCAGAACCTTCTGTGGGCTTCATTACTTATACTGCAGGGTTTTATCCTTGAGTTTCACTTCACACACAGTTTTTTTGTTTTTTACTTTGCTTGTGGAAATCAATGTATCATTTACTTTGCTTTGGCTACGAATCATTTGTTATTGATTGATTGATTGCTAATGTGTTAATAAAAAACAGGACTTTAATTAGTTGAGTTATAGTGAGTCTATGGGAACTTAAGTGAACACCCATAAATCCTTTTGCCCGTCTGAAGGTTTTGTTTGTTCTGGTTATGGTGAAGATCATGGCTGTGAGAAAGTAGATCCTAGATCAGCATATTAAGGGCATCTAGATTGGAGGTCATCTGGATCATAAGCTTGCTTGATATGAATAATGTATTAAGTTGCGCTACTGAATGTGATAAAAATCTGCAGTAGGCTACCTCATGACTCATAAAAATAAGAAAGAAATATTTAGTCATGTCCGAATAGGCATAAATTGGGTTGCACATGAATACAACTGTGTACCATTGATCATTTGTCTGTATATGAATTCATCTCAGCACCCTGTAAGTGTGACCTTGTAACAGATCAGTAATTCATGTCATGAACCGTTACATCCAAAAAGATTTGAATCATATATTTTTTGCTATTCTCTCAGCGGCACATGCTGAAAATCCCTCCGACTACAGCTATTCCTCAGCTAAGCTGACAAAAATGTCAGATTTTCTTCTGAGCGCACAACCCTGGTTGAGTAGAGCTAATCACAACCCAGTGTGTTTGTAAAGATGCGATATGTTTAAGAAAAAATACAAAATGCACAGGTCTCGCTCAACAGCAACATAGGGCTCTAGACAATTTATGGCGCATTTACTATTGTCAAATTTCTTTTTTTAGTTGACCGATTACAGAATCACTCTAGGGCCTATATTGTTCAGAAGTGCTTCAGTTCATTGTATAGTATACATTACAGTAACATTCCTGGTTCATTTTGAATTGGACATAAATGGAAGAAGAACCGTTGTTCACTGAGGAAGTCGGTTGCGAACTCGGTAATGGCTCTGAACAATTTACACTACCCATGATTCAACAGAGAAATCTCCACCAATCAGAAATTTGCGACAAATCACGCCAGAACAACATTTTTTTGCCCACCCACTCCCATGAAACACTACAAATGATGTAGAATCAGTTTATAATCAACATCTTTACATGAATAGTTTTAGATTTCGCCATTGTTTAAATTGGATTTTGTCAATTGTTTCATGGGATTAAACAAATAGTCAATGCATGGCCTCATAGTTCTTTCCCTCATTAAAGCTGTTTGGTACACAGTCTTGTTCCTTTGTCTTTTTGTCTTTTTGTTCTGACTTTTTTTGCTTTAAATCAAAGCTTGTAATGTTGATTCATAACCTGACTCTTAAAGACTTTTTAAAATGCCTATGGGAAAAATACTTACGGAACCAAGGCCGTTAAAATAGTGGATTGGCACTGAAGCACTCTTTTGCATGCAGATAACTCTGGTACGCATAATAGCCGCATAAGGGACGAACACTCTTTCTCAACTAACTAGATTTTCAATTATTGTTGCATATTCTTATTTTAGTTACAGTCTGAAGCTCTGCAACATGCAAAAATGCATGGAAAGAAATGCAAAGAAATCATCATTCATACTGTCTCTAACAGGTAGCACCTAGCTTCATATCAAGATAAAAAAACAATTAAATCTGGTAATTACTGAGTAGGCCTGCAGCTTGTGCAGTGGCGACCTATGACAGTGCTGACTATCTTCCATGTCAACTGGGTTTTAATTACCACAGGTGTACCTGACACTTTGTTCAATAATTGAAAATATTTAGACTTTCTCTGCTTCGGGCACTCGTGAATGAATGCATTACAGTCAGCAAGGAAACAAAACACAGCCAAAGTGACCTACAAAGAAGAGATCGACTGCATTTTAACTGCCATGCAATGTTAGTTTCATATCCCGTGGCATATAATATGTTTAGGATATCCCCTTTGGTCTGAAGGAGACAGGTAGCAGGTGTGAGATTCAACATTTCATTAGGAGAAGACACTTGCACCAAACAGATGCTTGTTTTATTGCCTATATCCAGTGTCACTAAAAGAACAGTTTGAAATCTGCTTCCTAAGGCAGTTAATCACCAGGCTTATATTAGGGGGTCCTTTACGTTTTAAAGTCTGTATAGTTAAACATATGGTGCATTACGGCACAGTGCGTCCGGTGTTATTGCTGCTTTGGGATTTGAGGCGTTTATGTGATTTTCATATTCAGAGCCATGTGTGTTTCATTCATGAGACAATAGCTGATTTCTCTTTCCCAATTAAAATGAGCTAGAATGAAACATGTAAATCAAGCAGTACATTATCATGTATTGGCACTCAGATGTTCTTAGATCCTTTTATTCACAGTGCGCCATGTGGCTTCCTCGTGATGCGATCGCGATTGAGGAGCATTCCTCCAGAAACCCCCCTGTAGTGGTTCGCATTATCATCTGTTTTGACTGCAAACTCTTACAATCCCTTTGGCTAGAATATGTAAGATAAAGTGTGCACGGGATTATTAGCCACTTTCACGCATGAAACCCTGTTAAATTGCAGGCAAATTGATGCATTAAATGCTATTCAAACTTTTCTTCCATTGCTGTTTTTTAAATAACACTTTTTGGATTTGTACTTGTCAGACGAAGTACAAAAGTACAGGACATAGTCCAAAGGAGGAATTGATGCTCAGGCGAAGTCAGACCATTGAAACTTATGCAACTATGATTATAAAACCTGCTTTCTCCCCCTTTTCTATAATCATCACTTTGTCTCCTACTTTCTTTTTCTTGGCTTTCTCAGTCAACATCTTAGGCTGACTGAAGACTGTTAATACAGGCTTGAGGTATCAGATAAACTACTGATTTTCGACTGGATTGGATGTTTCTGATAACTGTTTTTTTTTTTGGTATCAGACAAAACTCTGCTGATTGGTTTTGGATACCAGACAAAACGTTTTTCTTCTGGCAGGATCTTAAAGAGACTAGAATCTGGATCCAATATTTCTGGTGTGGGGAACTGATACACACTTAACATTTAAATTACGTCTTAGTATTTAAAAATGATGATCCTCTGGGTGACTCAGGGTGAGTGTTGTATGTGTGAAGCAGAGATCACAGCGAGGAAGATTCTTCAATATAAAAATCCTCTTTTGTCCAGGGCTTTAATCTGCGCCTTTAATTAATAATCGTTACTGTTACAGTACATCCCCTATGAATATGCTATTGAACAGCCCCATCCTGGGCACCTGCAGTGTGTTCTGTGGCTATAGGCTTGCCATGTGCTATCTATTTCCAGAAGCTGTGCTTGTAGACCCGGCTTGATGCCAAGATGGTGTCCTTAATCTGCCAGACAGCCTGCCAGAGATCTGACAGTCCCTACTGATTCTTAAAAGCAGATAGACAGAACGTGTCTGATAGGAGGATACAGTAAATTACCGTGTGCTGTTTTGTCCAGTGCTCCTCCTCGCTCGCTCAATTTATGAAGCTTCCTCCAAACCGCAACTGCAACACTTTCTCTGTTTGCTGTGGAGCAGTACTGACAAGGTTTGTGTTCACATTTGGACTGACAGTATTGCAGTCTAATTAATCGAATTCATTAAACTTTAATAATATAATATTTTATTAAAATTTAATTTTCAAGTGTCATTGGATTTGGTGTTTTGTTATTTATTATAAAAAATGGTGGTAATCAAACAAATGCATAAAACTTTTAAGTTTTAATAATTAATAACTTTGTATTATCATTATTACTTTGAAAAGTAAATTGTTCTACTTGAATAATTTCTGTAATGATTCAAAATCAAACTTTTTGGTGGGTTGTATAGTGAAGATCTTTTGAGTTTCTGTGTGTATTAGTTTTTATCTGATGAAATGATGAAATCCTTGTGATGAAATCAATGAAATGAATTCCATTTTTATGACTGTATTTTGGTGTTTTCCAGATCATGGAAATCATAGGACCCTACATAAATATATGTCTCAATGTAGATCATGTGGCATGCGCACAGTAAAAAAAATCATACAGTGCACACAGTATGCCATTAGAAATATTGCTATTCTACCTATTTCTGTCTTTCTCTGTATGATGGGATGCAGCATGTGGAAAATGGAGACAGGAAGACGGCAGGTAAACAGTCATTATCGTGACATGTCTGTGAGACGCCCCCATGTGTCTTCCTGTGACTTAGCTTGGGAAATTGGCTCTGTGTTACTACATATGCAATGCGAGCCGCACATGGGGCCATGATAAAAAAATAAAAAACCCAGAATCATGGCTTGCAGTGAGCAGTCTCTTGAAAAAAGAAAAAAATTCAATATAATTGCGTGCGACAAAATCTTGCCGTTCCTCCCTCCTGCTACCTCTCACTCCGCAATCTGTCCGGAGCTTGTGACTGCTGATGCTTGAGTAGCAGGTGGAATGTTTCGGGGAGCCCCATGTGGTGGACGGAGAGAGTAAGAGACGTGTCCTCCTCCCTCAATCAAATGTGCTTGAGTGCACAGCACAACAACACATCGTCAGGCGGGGGCCTATAGGGCCATCTGTGGGGACGGGGAGGGGACTGCCTGCTCCAGACCTGGCGCAAAAGATGCCGCCTGGTCCACACATGTTCTCTGAGAAAGGCACTGTCTTTGAATGAAGAAGATCTGATACCTGTGATATTTTTGTTTTAGGATGTGTACTTTCAAATTCAACTTTCATTTATTTATATAGCACATTTAAAAACAACTTTGTTGCCCATAGTGCTTTACAATTGTTCTGTGTAATATGACGGAAGTCACACGCCAAGCCCCAGCATGCCTGGGTGGGGCGCAGCCCACGTCTGCCTATGGCGCTCCTCCTGATTCAGATGTTATTTGTGTATTCTCTTTGGATCAAAGGCAGGTCACGTTAATTAGCGGATTTCACACTCCTCTGCCAGCAAACACCCCCGTCTCCCCCTTCTCAGCCTCTCTGTCACTGAGGCATTAGACATGTTAATCGCCTGCCCAAGCCTGGGAGCGTAATAGAAAGTTGTCTGCGCACACGTCTGGAGGTCATGGTCGAGGCACCTTTGTGATCCTTTATCAAGCCCAGCACAGGTGTGGCTCGGTCTGTCCATCCTGTGAGCTTCCCATTTAGGACTGCAGGGTCTTAAAGTGTCGCTTTGATCCACACCTGGGCTTCTGTTCCTCTTGCTGGGTTGGCAGGAGAGCCATCATTGCTATAGGGACACACTCTGGAGGCTGGCCCGAGTGCAGAAGCCCTTTGAGAAAATGTGCTCAATCCAGTCATGTTGGCACTGAAATGTTTTCTGATATCCCACTGCTCACTTTCGTGTATCATGGAGTATTAGCACCATGTTGAGCCCCATGCATCAGTCCAAGGGCAAAGCAGAGGACACAGAGAGGATGATCAGAAAGTTTCATGTTATCCTGTATGTACCTGGTCATGCAAATATTCCTAGAAAACAGTAGGCTACGTCAATGTGGAGAAAACAGTAAAACATACAGTATATGGTTCAAAAGTTTCTTTTAAGATTTTTAAAATTTATTTGATTAAAAAAAATTATATTATGAAAGATTTCTGAAAAAGCTGAAATTTCAGCAGCCATTTCCCCAGTCTTCAGTGTTACATAATCCTTCAGGAATCATTATTATCATCACTATTTTTTAAATAGAAAGTTCAAAAGCACAGCATTTATTTGAAATCTTTTGTAACGCTATGTCTTTACTTTAGATGAATTTAAGGCATCCTTGCTGAAAAAATGCATTAATTCCTTGTAAACAAAAATAAATCTTACACTTTTGAATGGTAATGTATTTATTTAAGGCTGTCAATTTGGATCAAATTAACTGATAAATTTAATCCGAATTAACTGCATGTCAGTTTTTGCTGAGATAAGCCCTTAATTGAAGATGATTCAAAGACTTTATTATTATGGCAGATGAGTAAATCTTTGATTAGATGTTACCAAAAGTAGCTCTACAATAATTAAGAGATTATCAAACGTGCAACCAATGGACATTTTGCTGTCCCGTAAATCGGCTGGAGCCGGTCTGACAACGCTGGTGTTGCTACACCAAATTGGGGTCAAGCTTTTTAAGTTGATGTATATTATACACTCACCTAAAGGATTATTAGGAACACCTGTTCAATTTCTCATTAATGCAGTTATCTAATCAACCAATCACATGGCAGTTGCTTCAATGCATTTAGGGGTGTGGTCCTGGTCAAGACAATCTCCTGAACTCCAAACTGAATGTCAGAATGGGAAAGAAAGGTGATTTAAGCAATTTTGAGCGTGGCATTGTTGTTGGTGCCAGACGGGCCGGTCTGAGTATTTCACAATCTGCTCAGTTACTGGGGTTTTCATGCACAACCATTTCTAGGGTTTACAAAGAATGGCGTGAAAAGGGAAAAACATTCAGTATGCGGCAGTCCTGTGGGCGAAAATGCCTTGTTGATGCTAGAGGTCAGAGGAGAATGGGCCGACTGATTCAGGCTGATAGAAGAGCAACTTTGACTGAAATAACCACTCGTTACAACCGAGGTATGCAGCAAAGCATTTGTGAAGCCACAACACGCACAACCTTGAGGCGGATGGGCTACAACAGCAGAAGACCCCACCGGGTACCACTCATCTCCACTACAAATAGGAAAAAGAGGCTACAATTTGCACGAGCTCACCAAAATTGGACAGTTGTAGACTGGAAAAATGTTGCCTGGTCTGATGAGTCTCGATTTCTGTTGAGACATTCAGATGGTAGAGTCAGAATTTGGCATAAACATAATGAGAACATGGATCCATCATGCCTTGTTACCACTGTGCAGGCTGGTGGTGGTGGTGTAATGGTGTGGGGGATGTTTTCTTGGCACACTTTAGGCCCCTTAGTGCCAATTGGGCATCGTTTAAATGCCACGGCCTACCTGAGCATTGTTTCTGACCATGTCCATCCCTTTATGACCACCATGTACCCATCCTTTGATGGCTACTTCCAGCAGGATAATGCACCATGTCACAAAGCTCGATTCATTTCAAATTGGTTTCTTGAACATGACAATGAGTTCACTGTACTAAAATGGCCCCCACAGTCACCAGATCCCAACCCAATAGAGCATCTTTGGGATGTGGTGGAACGGGAGCTTCGTGTCCTGGATGTGCATCACACAAATCTCCATCAACTGCAAGATGCTATCCTATCAATATGGGCCAACATTTCTAAAGAATGCTTTCAGCACCTTGTTGAATCAATGCCACGTAGAATTAAGGCAGTTCTGAAGGTGAAAGGGGGTCAGACACAGTATTAGTATGGTGTTCCTAATAATCCTTTAGGTGAGTGTATGTAGATCATAGTTCGAAATAATTAGGTTTCACGGAAACTTTGATTTTAAACTTATATTAATAGAGCCTTGAACTGGTGTGCACTTTCATATTGATCTCATCTCATTTTGATACACTGCACATAACCACTAAAATCAATACTCAGCTAGGCGACATTCAGACCAGCATGTGTGTGATTTGGGAGTCAGGCACCCTCCAGCAGTAATCTGTGAATAGTTTAGGCTTTGAGTTTGCGATAATGGTGCTGAGATGCAGCCAAAGCCCATGTGAACATAGGCCCAATAGAGAGAAACCCCGGAGCCCTCTAATCCCTATTGGAACCTGTAAGTCTTTCTTGTATGTGTATTTCCTTCGTGTCAGAGTGAGGAATAGTTCCGCCTAGTGTCTTCATTAATGGCATCATTTCCATTCCAGGTCTGTCAGGGTGGTGTGAGACTGCCATCTAACCGTTCTCAGCTGCAGGTAAATCAGCGTGGCAATTAAGAGACACAATTAGAGCCCATTCACTTCTGCAGGCTACGGGCACAGAGATAAGCTCTAAGCCTCAGCTTAATTGGATCATTGTCTCTGCAGAAACACAAAATACTAGAGGAAAAAAAGGAATTAAAATGTGATTAGTTCACTGACAAAAACAACATAAATAGGTTTTTAACTTCTTGGAATACTGGTAATAGTTTTACTAAAAGCGGGTGAAAAATGTGCATTGAATTTTGTATCGCATATCGCAACCCCATCCCTGCCCATGGCATCATTTTGTGTTGGAAGATGAAATTAGATAGCTGAATATGCCCTGACAATTATATAATGTAATAATTACATCCTCAGCCCGACTCTCCTCTGCCCTAGCCATTGGCAGCCTGGAATATTTGCTTAATGAACCGTTTTTTTTTTAATCCCTTATTGTTTTGCTGACATTCTAAAATTATCTGAGTTTATGAAAACAGCTGTAATTGTGTGTGTGTGTGTGTGTTTATGACCATTTTCCACCCTCTCTGTGTTTTTTATAAATGCCCTCTTCATATGTGAAATAAGAGACAGTGCTTTGCAGAACTTTTTCTCACAGGCTGTGGGTTTGCTGTTGGCTCCAGTATTGTTTGCGCTGCGCAATTCAATAACAGCCTTTTGGCAAACCCAGAATTACATTGTGACAGCATCACAAAATAAATAATTCACTGAAAATGTGAAGTTCAGACCAAACTGATCAGAAACAGAATAGAAATCTTGAGAAAAATGTTGTTTTTTAGCTCATTTCTAATGTTAGGATGCTACACACAACCAGTAACAACATGGGCTTTAACAATATCAGATTTACTACACAACTGTGGACAAAAGAACTCACGATAATTTATTATTGCGATATCTATAATAATTTTGCATATAAATGAAATTCTTTTTTCTTTTCATCTTTCTGAATAGATGTTGTTGGCTTATAATGGCGGTCAAGTGTTCAAATGTATTTATTTGTCTGATGTCAGAAAGTTGCGTAAGTGAAGAAAAAGCTGTTTTTGTTGCTTTTTTCTCAATGGTCTGAAACACCAGAAGAATATGGACAGTAGATTTAAATTCTGAAAGTTATAGTGTGTTTCCCATAGTACAATGAACACTTTTATCTCTAGAGATGGGGGAACATTTTTATGACCCCTTTAAGTCATACAAAAAGATATCCATTTTGACTAGAGCCTTCATTATACTTCTTCAAAGGAAGTTTTCCTTTCTCTCTTCATATCGCTCTGCTCTTGTTGTTATACTCTTCCAGTGGACAATGGACTGTGCAAAGTGTAAGCCAGTAGCTTTTAGGGTGCTATTTGTTAGTAGTTGGCCAATATGGGTTTTTAATTTGCAATGCAAATTTTCATAAACATTTGAAAAACTGAACATTTATTTAAAATATATATATTTGCACTTTATAAATGTATAAATTTATAACATTTTATAAATGTTTATGTAATTATAATCTCTGAATATCCATATCATATCTGTCTGTTTAAAAAAAAAAAACTTTAAAACCTGTGTGTTTGGTCTTGATGCCACAGATATGTAATCCTCTAAGTTAATCACTGACAACACTAAATGATTTCTTTATTTTACTTAATTCAGCTCCTCGATACATTGATGGATCAGAGTTGAAGAAGTGTGGAGACATTCTGCAGTTCAACTAATGTGCGTCAGCACAGATTGTGTTCTGTGTCTAAAGCCGGGTGCACACTGTGTAATTTTGGCCACGATTTGTCTGTCTAAGACAAAATTTGTACATCTTAAAAGAATCCTCTGATCCTACACTGTAAAAATAAAAGGTGCCTGGAGGAACCTTTTGGGGTTCTTCACTTCGCCACACCGGCGGAACCGTCTGTAGATCCTCTAGGCACCCTTTAAAAAGGGCCGGTTCTCTGAGGAACCACACAGGTTTCCTGAGGAACTCTGATATTAGGCACTGTGTGGAACCACTTTGGGTGCCTCCAGGAACCAAATTTCATTTTTTTTAAATATTTAATTTCATGTTGTTACTATGGTTACCTTTGACATCTATTATAATAAACAAATTGAACCAAATACAAAATAAGAATTGTTTATTGATATTCATTTTTATACATACACTTCCATGCACATGGGGAAAAAAGCTAACTACAGATTAATATCAATGAATACACAAAAAAATAGTATAATACATAAGCAACATGAATAATCAACCATGTATATACAATAAACAAGAAAAGACATCTCAACAAAATGCATGGAAACACATATGTTCCACGAAATAAATCAATGTAAATAAAATTACATTTGAACTAATTAAAAATGTCCATCATACTTAACTTTAACACATTTGTGTTTCAGTCCGATGGTAAGTCTGACATCACTGTTTCCAAGTCCAAAAGCTCTATCAGATGCCAAAAACAAACAACAGTGCTAATATACACTCATTGTGCTGTAACCTTTATCTCTATACTGAAATCTCTGATGGTTAGTTATTCAGCTATTTTGAATCATAAAATGTTTAAGTCTGGGATGCCGTTAGACTGGAGACTGTAATGTACACTATGGCTTTTGAAAATCTTAAATGTGTGACTTGAATCAACAGTGTTCATAAATGGTTGTTGAGTATTCTCATGAAACAAGATAGAGGAAGTAGAGGCTTCGACCCGGAAACAGTATTAAGGTGCAGTAAAATTATCTGTTGTTCTGTGAATGTTCACTGGTGAATTCCAGTCATTTTACTAAGAATCCACACGATCAGCAATTTCGTTTGTGGTCAAAAATGTCACTATGGGACAAAGTTGGTGTGAGGTAACGAGTTAGAAAAGTGAAAAGGTACAGCATCGTTTTCCGTTTGTTTTTCCTCTGTTCTGGTGGATGGTCCAGACACTTCAATGATTTTCAGGTCTACAGGAGGATTTTTATTCTTGATCAAACTTGTATTTCAGCTTACCGAGATCCCTGCAAAGTACAAAATTTACTGTTAGTAATGTTATTAAAGTGATAGTTGCAGGCCCGGAGTGGGTAATCGGGAGAATCAGGAGTATTCCCGGTGGGCCGCTTCACTTTTGGGCCGGTCGAGGAATTTTTTTTATTATTATTTTTACATTTCAATGTCACATTAGTTACATTAGGATACACACGTTCCGCATTCTGCCACCACAGCGCGCAACTCAGCATGGGTTGTACCATGTGAGGGAGTTCTCCCCTCCCCTCCTATAGAAATGGTTGGGTCCATAGCCCGTCTTTTCAAAACGTTTTCTCAGGGAGGCTACCGCGGCTCCGCCGGCGCCTACTGATAGCTGGGCCGGCCGTAACGGTACACGTCAGGGAGGATGGATGGGAGGAAGAGGCCAGGAGGTAAGCTATGGAAGCTTTGTTTCCGCCACAGAATAAAACATTTTAAAAGATAATTGCGACTTTTTATCTCGAGTTTACATCTCGCAATTCTGACTTTTTTTCTCAGAATTGCGAGATATAAAGTCAGAATTGCCTGAAATAAAGTCGCAATTGCGTGTTAAAAAGTCAGAATTGTGAGATATTAAGTCAGAATTGCCTGAAATAAAGTTGCAATTGCGTGTTATAAAGAATTGTGAGATATAGAGTCAGAATTGTGTGATATAAAGTCGCAATTGCTTCTTATAAAGTCAGAATTGCAAGATATAAAATCAGAACTGCCTGAAATAAAGTCGCAATTGCTTATAAAGTCAGAACTGCAAGATATAGAGTCAGAATTGTGTGATATAAAGTCATAAAACGTGTTATAAAGTCACAATTGCGAAATATAAAGTCAGAATTGTGTGATATAAAGTCGCAATTGCTTATAAAGTCAGAACTGCCAGATATAGAGTCAGAATTGTGTGATATAAAATCATAAAACGTGTTATAAAGTCAGAATTGCAAATTATAAAGTCAGAATTGTGTGAAATAAAGTCGCAATTGCTTATAAAGTCAGAACTGCAAGATATAAAGTCAGAATTGTGTGATATAAAGTAGCAATTGCGTGTTATAAAGTCAGAATTGCGAAATCTAAAGTCAGAATTGCGAAATATAAAGTCAGAATTGCGAAATATAACGTCAGAATTGTGTGAAAAAGTTGCAATTGCTTCTTATGCTTCTTATAAAGTCTAAGTGAATTATTATTTAACCTTTACATTATTTGTTAACCCATGGTATTAATACTAACTACACAATAGTACGAGCTGAACTGTTGCTTCATTTATCCAATTTTAAAAAAGTGCTAATTTGGAATTCCACCATGGAAAAAGTGGGCTGGTCTTGGGCCTGAAACTCCCGGGCTGAAAAGTGGCCCCACTCCAGCCCTGGATAGTTGTGAAATTTAAATAATTTCCTCAGCCTTGTGACGTTCCAAACCTGTTTGACTTTCTGTCTGTGGAACCCAAAAGCAGATCTCAGGCATAATGCAGCCCCAGTCACCATTCAGTTTCACTGCATGAAACACAAGAAGAAAACAAATGTGTAAATCATTCATGAAACCATTCTTATGTACACTTGTCTAGTTCAATTCAATGCAACACTTTATGTAAAAATGGTTAAGATCCAAAAATGTCCCAGAAAAGATCCTAAAAATAATCAATGAGTTCACAACTCATGTGTTATGGGTTGTGTTGCAAGTCTTCTGAAGCCTAATAGCTTTTTCCTTTTTTTTATTTTTTTTTTTGTCGAAAAAGACTAAACTTGAAGTTATAATTCAGAGTTAAAATGTCTATAGCATTTTTTTGTGAATCAAACCTGTGATATTATTTTTCTGAGTAACATGAATGAGATTTGAGATCATGAGAAAAGATTTTCAGAGAGTAACTGATTAAAAAACACAAGTACACAGTCAAACAATACAATTGCACACAGAGAAAGTTCATAGTAATAAAGTACAGCATGTGGTGCAGGTAACTTACTGTAATTCAATGTTGCCACTGAAATGTTCAGATTATTTTAGAAATGTAGCCTAATGGTTGTTCTGGGGAAACAAAAGAACAAAGCTGATTATTCACAACATAATATTTATTGACCAGTAAATGGCTTTAAAATGGTATTTGAGAGAATGAGGGCACCTGTAACGTTAGTAAGTAAAGTTAACGTTAGGCTAAACAAAAACAGAGCAAACTATAACCTGTTTTTGTTATTCATAACAAACGCCAAGAATCAGAGAATTTTCTAAATTAGTTAGGCAATTTGAAGACACAGTTGTACAAAATATGTTGAATTGAATGACTAAATCAATCTAAGACAATAAGTCAATCATTTCCATTTGTTCATTAACTTTAGATCAACGTAGTTAGCATCGCGGCTAAAACCAGAAGCTTTGATGAGAGGAGCCGTTACTTTCAAACCGATGACGTCGATCAGCTGAGCTTTGTTGCGCGCGAGCAGCGCGAGCATCACGGAAGTGACGACAGCAGAGGAATAGCAGCAGTTTCGTGACTGAATAAAACTTCTCTCCTCCTGCTTCTTCTTCTTCATATAATATTATTATTATTTAGTGTTGTTGTTTAAGGTTTAAATGACTTAATAAATTAGGCCTATACTAAATATATGTAATCTACCCAAGTGAAAAAGACTAGGTTACTGTTAAATGTATTAAAATGCATTAAAGTATATTTGTATTGTAGGTCTACTAAAAACACACTCAAGTAAATTTTTAATACATTTAATAGTACGTCTTTTTCACCTGGGTATGTATACTGAATCAAACTTAAGTAGCCTATAATAATAATAATAATAATAATAGGATAATAATAATAATAGAATAATAATCTAATTCTGGCCTCACTGAACCATTGGGTTCCTCCAGATGCTGGCTTTAACTTAAGAGATCTTCCAGGAACCACTTAAATGTTAAAAGATCTTCCAATAACCCTTTTATCGCATTCAAGTTCCTCTATTTTCCCCCAAAGCACTTCGAGGTCTCATAGTAATGAAAAGGTGACTCCAGAACCTCTGAAGTAAATACAAAGTGCTTAAAGGATCCCATAAGTTCCAGCAAGAACCTCAAAGATTGTCAATGCTCTTCCAGTAACCCTTCTATAGGAAAAAGAGCTTTGAGGCACCAAAATTACATTTTGAAGTTCCTTGAGTATCCAACAGGATACTTGAGGCTCCTTTAGTTTTTACAGTGTAGGCTAAAATCTGAAGTCTTTATTCATTAGTTTGACATCCGACAGACGATAAATGACCGTTGCGATCAAATTTTTTACCTCAGACGAAATTCTGGCAGTGTCTGAAGATTTGACCAGTCCTGCAGTGTGACTTCTTCCACGACGACAGTCAAATTGTCTTCAATTTTCAAGACAAGCCATGACCAAAATAAACGTAAGAGATTTATTTGTAGCCACCATTTCAATCCCGCCTGTAATGCAGCTCACTGTCACCGAACGTGTCATTGATTGATGGATGTAAAACTCCGGACAAGTTTTCTTGCGTGCGTCTTGACTGTCAGTCTGACATTGACAACTGAGATCTTACAGTGTGACATGGCTTATAGCGATGATCATGTGCGTACAGTCTGACAAGCAACAATCGTAAAGGACTATTATAAATCGCACATTGTGCACCCGGCTTTAGATGCAGCGTTTCACCAGGTCCAGCACTGTGAAGGGTATTTGACCTAGCTTGCAAGGGAAAGAAATTACAGTTTTTGCCCTCTGCCCCACACCTGTGGCCACAACAATACACACAGGCCTTGAGAAAAAGGAAACACGTGTGACTGTCACCAGACCTTTCTGTGTGTATGCACTTCCTTTTCCTCTCCCCTCTCAGGCTTGATAAGAGAGAGGGGGAAAAACAGGATGAAAGACAAGACAAACGGCAGTGGGTCTTTTCTTTTTACACTTTTTTTTCTGGCAAGGGGATTAGTTCTGAGGTTAGTATGGTGACAAAGGAACGTTCCTACCTCATGTTCGATGAGGCTGTATATATGTGCAGTGGTGCTTTCCCATCAAGAGGAACCAGGTCTTGGGGAAGCCTATTATGTTTTTTTTTTCATTTTTTTTTTTTTTAAGAAAAGGAGTTGAGGCATATTTGTGAGTGGGACAAGTTCCTTTTAAGTTCATGTTCAAAGGCTCATCTAACAGTTGAAACCCGATTCAAGGGAAATTAATGGCCCCACACTCTTTTTGAAGCCGACGAAGATGGGGGTGTCCATTTCATTGGCAAATTCTGAAGAAGTTTTTACATTTTTCTGTTGAATATCTGAGCCGTGTTCTGATATGCTGTCATGGGAGAGCCTAAAACTCATTTTGCTAAATTGTATAGTGAGGTTAGATTATAATCTAGCCTATGTCATAAATATAATTCATCAAAGCAGTGAGAGCATCAAAAAGTGGAGACATTTTTAATGTTATGCAAATTAGAAGTGTAAATGGCAGGCAGATTTCAAATGCAGTTTGGATGCTTTCATTTGGTGAAGCCTGAAGGTGGGCTAACAAAGGTTATTTAGTGTGTGTGTGTGTGTGTGTGTGTGTACATACTTGCATGCATACATACGAGCATGCAGTTCACATAAGCTGTAAATGCTCTGCATACCCAAACAATTTGAGAGAATGAGTTTGTGGACTTGCTAATTAATATTAACTCTATAAATGACTAGGACTATACAATTCCTTATCATTTGAGGTGTATCATAAATCTTACATTATAAAATAGTGGTAATATGCATGTAACTGTCTGTAATTTATTTATTTGCCAAACGACTGTAATTTTCTGTAAAAAACTGTGCCAGTTATGGAGGGGTTTGGGTAAGCGGATCCACAACAGCTTTGGCGCTTACTCTGTTGTTATGCATCATCATCTTCATTGTTCTGCATTGTCATTGGTTTGGTGGCATATGGGGGATTTCATGCGCAAGGAAATGGCTGTCCGTGAATTGCTCACCCAAGCGGAGAAATGTGCTGTTGCTGCCAGATCTTAATCACCGAAAATCACATTGTATTTTATTATAATAACTAGACTAAATCAAATGGTAATAACACATTTTTTTAATAACAGAAACTATTTAAAGGGGTCACATGATGCTATTTCAAAGATCATTATTTTGTGGATTGGGTGTAATAGGAATATGTTAACAACATGCTTTAAAGTAAAAAAATTTTTTTTTTGTTTTTGACATACCGTACATTTGTAGCTCCGCAGTGCCCATTCTTTCTAAAACGTGTCGATTTCTGCAAAGCCCCTCCTTCTGAAAAGTGCAGTGTGTTCTGATTGGCCAGCTGACTCAGTGCGTTGTGATTGGCCGAACACCTCAAGCGTGTGTCGGAAATGTAACCCCCTTTACCATAATCATGAGCTTCAGCTTCCAAAGCAATTATAAAGACAGCTAATAATGTCGTCAGTTTTACCTTATCGGTTCGAGCCCGAGTCGGATTCTGAAAATGCAGATGACCAAGCGATTGTTTGGAACCAACTTTGCAAGCGCGATTTCAACAGAATGTTTCACAGTGGTAAGTTATTAGCAGAGAACAGAGGATACTATGTTTGTAAACAAAAATCCATCTCTGAACTTTTGATCATAAGGACAACAAACAATATGCATTAAGGCCCGTTCACAAGGACGATAACAAGATAAAATTCTAAAAATCGTTCTCAATATTAAAGAATAGCAGAGTTCACACCAGAGCTATAACGATAACATTAACAATATAGAGAAACGATATTGTTGGGATCACTTTCGGAACGATTTTTGACACTGACAGCCAATCAGAATCCATTCTAATTTAAAGGAACACTCCACCGTTTTTTCATATTAAACTGTTATTCCCTTTACTAAGACGAGTTGATGCATACCTCTCTCGTCTCAGTGCGTGCACTCAAATGCTCTGGCGCGCGGCGACACTTTGATAGCACTTAGCTTAGCCCAGTTCATTCATTAGGGACCAAACAGAGATGAAGTTAGACGCGACCTCCACGTTTTCCCTATTTAAATACAGTTACACGAGTAGTTACACGACCAAGTATGGTGACACAAAATAAAACGTGGCGCTTTTCTAAGCGGGTAAAAAGGATAACTATAATGTATGGTGGAATAGCACTTGGGACTCGGGAGCACTTCGACTCGGCACAGTAAAAAGTCACGCCTGAAAAATCCTCTCCCCTCTCCCTCTCACTTCTGTCATTAGAACCAACGTGACTTTTTACTGCGCCGAGCCGAAGTGCTCCCGTGAAAAAAAGTGAAAAAATTCACTTTTTGTGAAAAAAACTTTCAAATTTTTTTTCACTTTTAGATTATTAGATCGATTACACAAGCTTCACTCAAAACATAGCACGCTGACTGAGGACATCTTCTGGTTAAAGCCGTGTAAATGCAACAAGAACAGCAAAAAAAACAACATTTTCAATGACGTTGTACACACTTTGAAACCGCAGCGTGCAGGAAAAAACAGACCGTTATCGTTCGTTGGTGTGGACGCAAATATAATTATTGTTATGGTTATCGTTCTTGGTGTGAACGGCCCTTTACTCTACACTGCACAAAACTCTGCATTTGAACAGTCAATAGCAAACACTTTAACAAATAATAAAACATACTTACAGGCTCTGATTCAGAAGCGCCAGATTACCCTAGCACAGTTGGAATTTCCTCATTTTTTAGAAATAGTTTTTGTGCACAGCCGGCCTTGTACTCTCCTAGGTTCAGGAAACTGACCATAAAATGAGCTGCACACACGAACATTTGTGTTGTACTGTGGAAGTAAATGTTGTAAATAAATTTTAACCACTCATTCATAATTGCGTCCACTTTCAGAAGGCCAAATGAATTGCTTTTGCTTTCGCATAGAAACACACAGCATCTCACGACATGGAGGCGACAACACTACGATAACTGAAGCCACGCCTTCTTTCTTTGCCTATGCATTTGGGCAGCGCATTATGCAAATACTTCCACATAGTGACGTTGGTATGTGAGGGAGAATCCGATTTAGCTAGGTCTGGATCTGCCTTCTCTTTGAGATAGAATAAATCTTTTTGTGGGAGACTTTGAGTTTTGGAACTTTGCAGATCTTATACATGCACAAACAGCTACATAACACACTAAAGAAAAGGAAAACATGAAAACGCAACATATGACCCCTTTAACTATAATATGATGGGTGGAGTCATAGGCTCGACTAGACGGGATTGCCTTCGTTGCCCTCGTGCATCGATGAGCCCTGGGTGCCCAACACCCTGTTGCCTCACCTGTGACTGGTCATTATCTTTTGGCTCATCAGTGTGTGTGTATATATATATATATATATATATATATATATATATATATATATATATATATATTAGTGCAAAGATCGCTACTTTTGAATTTGAAAATGATTAAGCTAAGAACTGAATGTGCAGAAAAGCACCTAATGTAATCCCCTGAAAGACAAGATGGCTATAATGATAACATTAAAATCAATGTGCATTTTCTGCGACAGAGAGCAAGCTGCAGATATAGTGATCCACAGTTTGATCAGAGAAACAGGGTGATGATGATGATGATTCCTTCCGGCACGGGCCGAATTGATATGCACTGAGAAGGGAACGTGGAAGAACAACAGGCTGCTCTCTGAGATAAGCCTCCTCAGTCCTCTTCAGATATGCACGTGTTTACCCTGAATAATTTAGGCAGTACACTCCAGCAACTGTCTGATAAAGACTGCGTATGACATTAATGAGTCTGAGCAGTCAGTAGATAGCAATTGAAGTGCTGGTATTGGCTATTCGAAGCTTGTTGATGTGACTAGTCAGCAGAGCAAGAAATTGGCCATAATGGTGGATCTCAGCAGATTTACTGAAGGACCCCGATACATATCTGAAATCGAGCAGAGAACATGAGGTCAATTTGTTGTGGATTTTTTTTCTCTTCTATTTCATAGGGTGGACAACCTAGTGAAGCAGCATTTTGCTGACAAAATTAAATACATTTTCTATATGTGCATAGGCTACTTTTACTTTTTTATGTAAATAATACAGGGATCAGGTTTTACATTTTTTGTTTTTTAATACCATTGATTTTAATATATTTTTATTTTTAAATACTTAAGGACAACCAGTCAATAATAGTAATTGATTTATCATTTTAAATGTACTTTATAATAATATTTTATTGATTAATGAATTTTTTCATGGAAATGGTTCCTGACCGTTTGCAAGCTAACAGCTCATCTAAAATATATTGTTTTCTGTGGTGCTGCAGATTTAGCAGTGGTGCAGGAAACACTGCTATACGAGCACAAAAATACCCACACAAACTCCATCCAGGAAGTTCACTGGTCAGAACTGATGCTCAATGGAATCTGCAGATGTTTGGTCTGAACTATGGGGGAGTTTTGAATGGGCTGAGTGGTTCTGACCCCGTGTGACCCAGTGGACTGCTTTTTAAGATTTTCTGTGAGGAAACAGAGAGAAAGCATAAGCAGGAAAATGGGAAGGAAATACTGTGTGTGTGTGTGTCAGTGTGTGAGGTACTGAATGAGTTTAAAAACTAGGCTGAAAGTGTGCTAAATCTGCTCTAGTGTCATCCAGAGATAAGTTTGTATTGTTTTGAATCCTTAAACACCTTCTGTAATTGCTTCACTCATCCCTGAGCACTTTATCTGGATTAATGGTAAGATATGGATAAATGCAATGCATGGGTGCTTCTCAATACTCAAATTGATGCCTCCTCGTTTATTCACTCCTACACCCTCCAGCCCGTGACCCGGAAACCGATCGTACTCAGCCATCTTGAAGGATGTCTCAATTCTCTAATTGCACCGCGAGGAATGAGAAGTGATGAAGCTTCCTGAGGAGTCATGAGTGAGGATACACAGATGCATCCTTACCCCGCACCCTAAGGGGGTGGAGCTAAGACACGAGGAAAGGAAGCGAGAGAAGGAAACGAGGATGCACAAATAAGAAATGAGAAGCACTCACCATGTGACCCCCTCTCTGACCCCCGACCCCACTCAATCTTTACCTTTGATTTGAAGTAAACAGCAGCATTTCTGGATGGCAAACCCGAGGTGTCTGCACTGTGAAGATAGCACTACCGGTATTTCCCACAGGAAGACTGGTAGACCACATGTTGTTATTCACAACAGATTTGTATTAGTTTAGAGTAAAATAGGCATTTATAAAAGTTGACAAATTTTTACATTTTCTGAAGAAAGTGTTCTTGGTAAAAATATAGATTTTTTGATTGATCGCAATCTTCATTTGAACATTCCTAATATTGATTCTTAAAATCCCAGTTTTAATATTTTACCCTACCTGTTTTATGTGGCTGTGTGAAAATGTATTTGTGTAGCGCATCCTGTCCTGCAGGTGTCACCGCGTCCTGCTCAATTCTGTTGTGAATGTGAATTTGCAATCTGTATTGAATGCGATGTGGTGATAAGTGCATGTGCTGCGAAATATCAATAACCATCTTTCTATTGAGGTTTCTGTACAAGCTGCAATCAAAAACAAACATACAAATCGACCAGTGTAGTTCGATTCACAAACAAATGACTCCTTATACAGTGGTTCTTTTTAATGAATCGAAAACATTTGATTTAAACATATAATAATAGCATTAGGATTAAAGTTAAAGTTAGATTAAAGTTATTCATCCAAGATCAGTGAGTGATTTTCTTTCTTTTTTTTGTTCTTTAATGACACAGATGGCAGCAGGTTTATTAGGCTGGTGTCACTTTAATACCTAATGCACGGATCAAATAAACTGTTACACTTGCGTTTTCTTTCTCAACTCATTACATTCACTTAAAGGTATAGTGAAGGATTTTCCCGAATTTTAGAAAAGAACCGCCCTCTCCACTTTTTGAAAAAATGCACATGCGCACTCTCAGAGAGAGCTCTGTTTACAAGTTGCTGTCGGCATGGCTCATACAAGCCTACTTTCCAAAAGAAGATTTGCACTTTTTCCACTATGTCAGATTCGCCACATTAGGGCGAAGTCGAGTCGCCGAGTCGAAGTGCTCCCGAGTCCCAAGTGCTATTCCACCATACATTATAGTTATCCTTTTTACCCGCTTAGAAAAGTGCCATGTTTTATTTTGTGTCACCATACTTGGTCGTGTAACTTCTCGTGTAACTGTATTTAAATAGGGAAAATGTGGAGGTGTTTGGTCGCGTCTAACTTCATCTCTGTTTGGTCCCTAATGAACAACATTTCAGCGTGATACCTTTTACCATTTGGTCATAAGGCTACTTTAGACATATTGAGATGTTTACCGTGTCTGCGCGGTGCGTGACTTGTGCCAGGGCTAGCATCACTAATCATAGCTTACATTAACTTTTACTAGCAGTGATTTTAAATAGATTTCTCCCAAAAACTTTACCTGTCGAGTAGAAACTTCGCGACTGAGGCATCAGTGGGAAGCCCAACCTGTGCTTTTAGCGCATGCCAGCTTGTGAAATATTCTCCCAAAAACACTCTGTCCTTGTTTCTTTCTTCAGAGGCCTTTCTCTTCTTGTCATACAATTCGTAGACACTTTTTCTCTTGCGACCCTCAGACATTTTGAAAAAACCCGGTGAGAACGGCGAGCTTCAATGAATGGCTGAAACCGTAGCTCACCACACATATACACCTGAAAGTGCGCATGCGCTGAAAGCGAAAACTACCTAGGGACGAGCACGTACGACGGCCTTACGTAAACATATCACCAGAATGATTGACAACTAGGAGGACCAATAGTCTTGATGATCCACCCGGAAAAAGAAAATCCTCCACTATACCTTTAAGACATAACCGATTCTGTTAACAAGGATATTTTGACATAATTTTGTCAAGCGCAAGAAGACGTGAAAGAGAACTCATTTGCATTCTTTGGGTTATTATGGTTAAGCTAATTATGTTTCAATCCTCCTCAAATAGTCCTCCTTCAGATTCTAAATTTTCAGACCAGATATGTTTTCCCTCTCCGTGGTTGGCAGAGGGGTGAGGAATACTGTTTACAGCAAACCCGTGGCAAAGGACAGACAGATTTAGCACAGTCATATCAGGAGCAATCACTACAGATATTTCGAGAGGGCACTAGAAAAGTGTATGGGTGCGCTTGACGATCCGGTGGGGAAGTATTTATCTTGTTGTGTTTGCAGGGCTGCTTGTGAGATCATAATTTTCCTTCCCTCTATTCTTAGGAGGAAGTCATTTTACAGGGATTTCTCTCTCTCTCTTTGTCTGAGCCACCAAGAACTTTACTATCTTTGTCTGGTGGTTAGTTCATTCAAAATATTAACAATTTTGTCAAGCTGACAATGTTTCAACAAATTACTATTAAATGCAATACATAAAAGCTATTTTTGATCACTCTCTCAATGTGTGTACCCATAAACAAGCTCACGCTTGTATGAAGTGACATCCGTCGACACGTAGGAGGTATTGTTCCAAACACGTGTTAGTTAAACTGTTTGCCATCATTTCCTGCTTCCAGCCTGTCAGGATACAAGTATTTCCTGTGCTGGGACAACCATGAAACCCTTCAATTTATGCCACATCCCACTCCAAATACCATCTCCTCTGGCAGTTAATATAATTCCCCTCCTCCATGGTTAGGAATAAATTGCTTGCTTTTATGGGAAACCGCTCATTGTGCCTTAACAGCAGATATTTTATATGTGAGCTAATGAAACAAAAGCATATTTATTGCCATCTTAAGATTAAAGGTTTAACTAAATGTGATCATCCCTCTTCAGACAGCAAAGCAGACATTAAATTATAGCCTAATACAATGAATTTTTTAAAGGGCTTTTGAGAAGATTTTTATGAGTCCTTTGACATTTTCACCATTTTTAATCAAGTTTGATGTTTCATTTTGATGGCAGTAAATTTTTGTGTGTGAAATCGCTGGTGAAAGAAAAAGCTAAAATTCAAGACTATTAATGAAAGGTATCATATTTTGATCTCTTTAGCGTTTATAAATTTGAAATGAGAAATTTAAAATGACTTAATTTCTTTTCATTTCAGCCTTCATTTTATGTCAGTGCACTTCATACGTATACATACATGTAGGCCTATATTTAGTCTATTTCTTATGCTCACCAAGGCTGCATTTATTTGATAACATTTTTTAATAATTGTGTAATAAATTTTTACTAATATTGTGAAATATTACTGTTGTAAAGTTCCACTCCTGCCTGTGTGGTATTGCCTATATATTATATATGTAATATCTTTAATTATATACTGTGTATTACATTATTTTATGTAGATTTCTATAATTTAAAGCTATATTATATTTTAATGCCTTTGGAATATCATGGCAAATACCAAAGCAGGCTATATCAAAGTGCAATGATATTATAATTTGATACAAACTACAATCACAGTAGTTTTGTGTAAGGGTGGCAAATGGAATCATGGGAAATTCCTTGTGCCCATGCCGTCTGCAATAATGTTTACATCCCAAAATGCAGTCTTAAGGGAAAATCCAAGCTTGTTTACTATCGCACAATCAAAGCGATCGCAAGAGCATGTTGTGCACAACAAAATATTGTTTTCCTGGCCCCAGCCACCTCGAGAGTCCTGTAAATTCCTGATTATCTTCTGCTATCACTTCCTTAATTAAGTGACCTTTTGTTAGTTAGCATCAGTTACAGTGGTTTAGCCCTATTAAAGCAATAATCACATCAGTGGCATGATTTCCATTTAATCAACGCGCTAATTTTAGTACCATTGTCTCGGCGCACAAGGGCACGGGGACGTATTACATTAATAAACTTGGCATGGATGAATGTCTTCTCCGCCACCCAGACGATTCGACCCCTGTGCCAAGAGCAGAGAGGGTGAGCGGGATGGTGAATGGAGGGGGCTGGATATGCACATTAAGCTACTGACGCGGATCCCGAGAGACTAGGCTGGAAATTTGCAGCCTGCAGAATTCCTTTTTTTTTTTTTTTTTTGGTGATTAGTCTAGGTGAGATTATTCAGCAGTCACTGACACGTCTATTCCTACAAATTAACAATGCAATTAATTGGATTTAAGTCTACTCACAGTTTGCCCCACGATGTGCCGTGTATCGGGGCGAGATGAAACGTACTGGCGTTTGAGTGTCTGTCAGGAGTAAGGCTTGCATCAGGAGGTGGATGACGCATAAATATCACATTTGCTTTTGGTTTGAGGCGATGACAATATGAATTTCAATTACCAGCATCAGCTATAATAGAGCGAAGCTGATGGAGGAAATCTCACTGGAAGACATTTACAAGGCTGTGAGAATGTGCGCTAGAAGTACCTTTTCTTTCACATAATTACTCTCTAATTAACCATTAGTTATTCGATTAGCCCTTTTAATCCTTGAGTCATGGGTACGAGTTTCTAAATGGTGGCTTAGTCATTGGCAGCCCTGTGACGACTAATTAAAGGATGTGATGCACAAAGTGGCCCGCAGAGAGAAGTTTGGGAGGGAGGGTCATTAATTTGTAATAAAAATCGAGGTATAAAATGGATAGTTCTGGCTTGAAAATCCGATTGGATGAGTCTTTAGTCATTGTAAAATGGCTATTCACACACCTGCAGGGCTGTTGGTAAAATTCTCAGGCCGTGGGACATATTTTTATGGTTGAGTAAACTGTATCATAGAGGACCTTTGTGGGCCGCTCTCATCAAAGGATGGGGATACAGGTCTTCTTTAGTTGCAGGAAAAAGTGTATTTCAGAAATACAAGCTCTTGTTATTTACTTGGGCCTACAAGCATTTACAGGTGCTGGTCATATAATTAGAATATCATCAAAAAGTTGATTTATTTCAGTAATTCCGTTAAAAAAGTGAAACTTATATATTATATAGACTCATTACATGCAAAGTGAGATATCTCAAGCCTTTATTTGTTATAATTTTGATGATTATAGCTTACAGCTTGTGAAAACCACAAAATCAAAATCTCAGAAAATTAGAATATTACATGAAATAACACAGTAATTACACAGTAATCCCATGGTCATTGAACCAGGTTTTGGTTATTTTGGCAGTGTGGGCCAGTGCAAATCCTGCTGGAAAATGAAGGAAGCATGAAGTGCTCTGAAAATGTCCTGGTAGACGGCTGCGTTGACTCTGGATTTAATACAGCACAGTGGACCAAAGTCCTCTTTTCTGATGAGAGCAAATTTTGCATGATGCTGACTTCATTTTCCAGCAGGATTTGCACCTGCCCACACTGCCAAAATAACCAAAACCTGGTTCAATGAGCATGGGATTACTGTGTAATTACTGTGTGATTTCATGTAATATTCAAATTTTCTGAGATTTTGATTTTGTGGTTTTCACAAGCTGTAAGCTATAATCATCAAAATTATAACAAATAAAGGCTTGAAATATCTCACTTTGCATGTAATGAGTCTATATAATATACAAGTTTCACTTTTTGAATGGAATAACTGAAATAAATCAACTTTTTGATGATATTCTAATTATATGACCAGCACCTGTAAGTTCATATAAAATTCCAACACTGAATGCGCAAAATAACTATTAATGCAGCAACCAGAAATTGCCTTCTTGATGGAATTACTTTATTTATTTAAAAAAAAAATAGCATAATGTATTATTTTTATTTTATTCATAATTTTATTTATTTTTATTTATTTATTTATTGCTCTGCACAACGGTAAAATCGCTGCTTGTTTAAATTCAGATATACAACAATATATATCTGCAAACAAAGTGTGATAGTCTTTGACCTTCACAGCGCTTCTGTTGGTGATGGTGTTCGGCTTTCCAATTCCAATGAACCGTGGACACACAAAAAAAGTCATTCTAAGCCAGTGTACACAGAGCCATTGTCACAATGTGGTGATTTCTGGGACAAAAATTGTCTCTTAATGAGTCTTGACTATTTGAAAGCACTTCACCAAAAGGTTATGAAAGGCTATGAAAAGACAGCGTCTTGCTCTCACTCGCTGTCAAAGTGATATTTCTTCTTTCTGGTTACAGAAAACGTCAGTCTGGGGTATTCAGATTCTACCATTTATTACACTTATTACATTCTTAAATAAAAATGCTCCACTGAACAGTTCTTGCATAGATATCTTACAATACCAATTTAAAAAAGAATTATGAAACAGACCAGTAACAAAAATAAATTTCATCTTCTTCCTTAATAAAGAACATTACCATACTAACATTATATCATACAAATAATAATATTTTAAACACTTTGTACAGCAAAAGAACCAATAAACAAAAACACACAAGGAAAGAACAGAATAGAAAAAAAACGGAGAGGAAGAGTGTGAAGATTACAGGAAGTGAGGGGGTGGAGTGTTAGTGATGTGGCGAGGGAAAGAGAGGACAGTGAATATGAGGGTCCCTGCTCTAGCGAGAAACTACATGCTTCAGCCTACATATGGCAAAATTTCGTCCTACTTCCATACAGATAAATCAAGATGGCACATAACTGTTCTGTTTTCTTTTTTCTTTTTCAGACTTGTACCTGCTCTACCAACTGGAGGCCGTCTGAAAGATCCATGTTTGGATAAGAGAGAGAGAGAGCACCTGTAAAAGCTTTGAGGTCTGTTGTTGGCCGGTTGCTCCTTGGTTAGTGATGTCTAGGGACAGTCATAGGTAAAAGATTGCTGACAGCTGGTAACATAACTGCAGGATGAAACTGAAGTGACGGCGCTTTCAGGAAGTGACCGTGGTTCTGCAGGTGCAGGGTGGGATAGATGGGGTGGGAGGTGAGGAACACAAAAAGCCAAAGGGAAAGACCTGGTGAAAACCTTACGTACTGACATATCAAGTTCGGACAAACACGGACACAGATGCACTTCAAGATGCAGTATATCTCAAGTCAAACGAGTCCTTCAGAATTCTCATCTCTGTTTGCGAGTGACTGGGAACTATATGGATGAGTATTTGAGTGTATACGCAGAATAGCAGAGTAAGCAGACTTTATTTGAATGCATTGTTGACCAAAAAAGACAATTAATGTTGTGCCATGAACCTACAAGCTTTATCTAAGAAGCTGAAGTATGAATCGTTCCCATGATCTTGTGATAAGTGCATCTTGAAATGCCACTAAATGTTATGTAGACAATCGACAGCAGTGTCATTTAAACAGACTAAGCTAGCGGTAACAATGACGTGTGTTAGTTATGCAGTGAAATGTTCCAATACGGACAATAAAAATGAAAAAGTTGTCACCTCTGACCATTTATCATAAAATCCCCTTGTGATGTTTCAAGCATCTTTTTGTATAAAATTTAAGCTGCCAAAAGCCTCTTTGAAGCAACAAAGCAAACGGCTTGGGAAGGGAGCTTCACTGGAAGAGTGCGCATATCTAGTACACTTAAAATTTGTTCCCTTAGAATGTTTTCAAACATTCTTACTGTCGTGTAAAACACTCAGCCACAGCATTATCTCCGTACGGATAACTCGCAGTAGATAAGGTGGTCTTCTGTACAGCTAAAATCGTGTTAGGACTTACGCAAACAATCGTTTTAAAAACGATCGCCTGGATGGTGATTTCTAAAGACATGCGTGACCTGCACTGACTATAGAAGCACTAGAACCGATGCGACTAATTCGCTGTTTCAATTTCACGGCTAGGTTCTAAACTCATCCTCAACTTTGCATTCAAACCATATTTTACAAGCACACATACTCAAGACCAAGCCAATGATCACCTAGACATTAAAGAACAAATCATAGGAAGCTGGTGAAGGGCAGAAGAGATACTGTGAGAATAAAGTCGAACACAAAATTCTTCTTTCTCTCTTTCAACACCCAGCAGTTTATTTGCAAATGCGTAATTCTTTGGGCAAAGTATGCATCAGACACCTGTGCAATTGACTGGACCACTGCTGTCGTTCTGAGAGTGAGATATCGGGGGTTTTAAATGGCACTTGATATGTGAGGGGATATGAACGGCATGTTGCCTGCTAATGAATCTGATTGGTCTATTACATTTTAATTTAGTAACGTCTGGAGCATGTTGGCAAAAGAAGGGATTTTTGTTTGTAATTTTGCATTTAACGTTGCTTTGCACTGTGTTTAAACAGACAATATTTCTATGTTGTATATCTTAAGTGTTAATTTGAAGACTGGCTTCATTGCTTGTCAGTGCCAAAGAAAATGATATGACACGTTTTTTTTGGTCTCTGCATTCCTTCTGTTATATCCCATATGGTGACTAAAGGAATAAGGGGAATCGTCGCTTTGTCAGGGAGCAAAAACAGGAGAGCAGAGCAGTGTGAAACAAATGTAGCTTTTCACCACTGCTATATGTGATTAAAACGGAAATTGAACCCTTTCGAAACTTTATAGTTGATGTAACATGTAGAATGCTGTACACCGTCGATAGTTGCCCCGTTTGTTGAATTGTGGGACATTAGACAACGTTTTTATGACACTATAGCAATACATCCTGCTCGCTTGCTTTACAGAAACTCATACATACAATCGTCACATAAATGGGCCGCTTCTCGCGGAAAAAGTGCCACGAACCACAACTGATTGTACATTAATGGAGATGAACCAATTCATCCCCTATTTTGTCAAAATTTTGGCATGACTTTGCATTTCAATGGAGAAAATGAATTGGAAATAAAAGGAAATCAATTGAAAATGGCAACTGAAGTCAAACGTGTAGTTGTGGTCAAACCGAAGTGATGGTGTGTGTGTAAGTCTGTGTATGTGTGTGTATGTGTGATAGAAGAGCTGCCTTCAGCAGGACTCAAACCAAGAGAAAGGCACCAACCCTTCAGTCTTAGGCAGTTCTGCACTGAGAGTTTCGGTATCGAACGTTAAGCTCTGGAAGTCCCCTGAGGGATAATCTGGGATTATTTAGTAGAGTCTGTGATGACTACGAACATGTTACCGCTGAATCATAATGGCTTTCAATCTCCCCTCCACCCTTGCAGCCATTAAATCAATGCAAAAGAGGAGGGTCGGCAGGGTAACGTCCTGATTGCGACGCCATGACAGGCTTCACAACCTTGGGAACGATGATTTATTTTTTTGTACCCGCTATTTTGGAAGCTGATTGTTAACACAGAGCTAGACCTAGGCCTGGTTTAGCAGAATTTACTCGAGTGTATCAACAAGTTCTGGATTTAACGTCTGACGTCTGGATTGAACGCAATCCTACAAAACAACAATTGCTAAAACCCTGCTGTGAAGATTTTGGTGCAAAAACAAATAATGCTGAGAGGCAAGCTGCGCATGTATGTGTGCGAGTGCGTGTGTCTGTCTGAAAGAGGCTGCCATGCAGTGTTTCGTTTTAATGCTGTTCATTAACTTGGTAATTATTGTTCTGCTTTTTTTTCTTGCGTTTTTCTCAGGAAAAAGCCATGAGCAATGAAACCATTCTGTCTGCATTGTGGTGTGTGTCTGTGTGAAAGAGTTTTTTTAATGTATTTTTTTTGTTTTCTGCTTTTTTCCCTCCAAGTTGTTTTTTTGTTTTTATGCTTTTTTTTTGTTTTGTTTTTCAGCTTTTTTTTTGACTGTATGAAAAAAAAGCACAGAGAACATTGAAAAAATCAGTGCAGACAATGGATACGAAACAGGCAAAGTTTGTCTGGGCTGATGCCACTGAGTTCTTTTGGATCCTTATCCCAGCAGGTGCTCCAATCTGAGAGTCAAACATCCTGCCAGCTGTCCCTCCCCGCCATAACGTCTCCTTCATTGGTCTCCTCCAGTGCACCAGACTACTATGTTCTTACATGGGTGCCAGAATCAACACAAAGCAAAATAACTCTTTCCAGTGTCAAGAGCATCACACAAGGCCCTTGCCGACGCACTCTGGTTCACTTTTCCCGGATCAAGTCTGAGCAAAGCAAAATGAAAAATAGAAGACTTCTGTCCTTTCATACCAAGCCAGCAGTTTCAAACTTTTCTGGGGGTTTCTGTTCCTGTCTTATGCTTCCAATGTTACGTTTCAGTGCCAGATAGCAGCCACTGAACCTTGTGCATACTGAGAAGGGCTCACAGTTCCCCCCCATTGCCCGTATGTGCACATTTATGCTTGTGTTCACAAAGTAAGTTTTCACTTTTCAGAAGTTTAAGACATTTCAGCACAGAAGGAAAACAAACCATCTTTTTAACAGTCTTTAAAAAAAAACAAAGGCAAGAAAGTGTCGCTGCGCATCATTTCGGTCGCCCGTGAGGTGACGGGTGTGAAGAGCAGAGAAGAGTTCGCTCCTGAGCGAAAGAGTACAAGAAATCAGCACACATCCTGAGCGTTGCCGTATTTTTTGTTTTTAATTTTTCCCGTGCAGAGACTGCTTCGGGGGCCGTGCGTTGCGTTTGGCCGCTACTTCCATTGGTCACTCCTCCGAACATATTGGCAATGTTGTTTTCCGTGTTTGGTTGCTTGCTGTATACGACATAGCTGCAGGTTGGTAATTGTGATGTGTCCTTGGAAAAAGAAAAAGGAAGTTCCAGAATGTACAATGAACGTTGATTCTCTAGTAGAATTATGTTACGTGATGAATGACATGTGCGTTTCGATTTTGTACATGTAGCGTTCAGTTTACTGTCCCATGCTAGTGGTAAGTTACTGTACAAAAAGAGAATGAGAAAAAAAAAAAGGTGGTGTTTGGCAGTGTCTGACCTCCAAGCTAACGCTCAGTAAGGCATGGCTAATCACTGATGAAAAGGCTTTTGTACGGTCTTGAGAGTGTGTAGAATCCAACAACGCTTGCCCACGCTGCCTCGCATGTTCCTCCTGGTGACGTTTGCGGCCAGACCCCTCGTGTGCACCCAAAGTCTGTTGTGAATGTTCCCGAATGGGCGGTGCACACATGTTCTTCTCTTCGTTCTCACTCTTTTTCTCTCACTCTCTCTATCCCGTCTCCCTCGGCCTTAGATATGTCGCTTCATGTGCAGAGCCAAGTGATCAGACCTGGAAAAACATCTGTAAAGAGAGAAAGAGAGAGACTTAGCTTGGAATCACTCAAGGAAACACATTTATTGACACAGATTGCGCTAAAGAGGGCCACGATCTAAGTTTCTTGGAAGATGTGTGGCAGCTTTGCAGATGGAACAGAGAAAACAACATTTGGCGTTTGAAAAAAAAAAAAAAAAAAAAAAAAACCATAGCCAGCTTTTTGCTCTAAAACTGGTGACAGATCGTTTTGAACGCATAGCTTGCCAATGCAGTTAGCAGCAAAGTCTGTGCTGAGCCTTGCGCAATAAATATTTTTTTGGGAGTGCGACCACAAATCACAGCGAGCCCGTTTGAATTAGGAAATTATTTCGAGGCTGGAGGTGAAATGGTATTGTTTAAACTGTGCGACTGCATTAGTTATGTAGCGCTTGAGTCATAGCGGTTGGTTTCTCGTAGTGGGCCATGGGCTTTTTTGTGTCATCATCAATTAAGCTCACATGTAACCACTGCTGGTAGGAGCAATACATAACCGTGCTTAGAAAATACGGTGTTGCGATGACATTTCTACTCTACATTTATATGGCTATAAGGATTACTGTATTACAGCCAAAAAAGTGTTGAAAGTGAATCTTAACTGGAATGAATAAAAACTTGGAGAGTTGAAAAGGAGTAGAGAATTATAATTTCATTTTGCCTCTGGCTGTATCCATTATTAATTAGTCAAGAGCCACAGTGTTAAATCCGCTGTTGCTTTTTGGATGGGAAGCAGCCAAGATGCAAAATGGGGTGGGAGGAGGGTGTGTATATATACAGGTAGACACAGTTGTTTTTTCTACATTATATCTCAGTCTGACAGTTTCTGGTTTTCCCCTGTTGCTTCGCAGAATTCTGCTCTGAACATTGAACAAATGTACAATCATTCTCTTAGTATTTTCTCTCTTTCTCTCTTTGGTCCTTCAAGGAAAATCTTTAAAACGGACTTCCAATGATCAGTCATACCTGTATGCCCAGGGAGGCCAAAAGCTGGGTTTTAGAAGTAACAATCCCATACATTTTTCTCCATAGAGAATTTTTTTAATGATTTCATAGAAACCTTTCAAGACAGACCTACCATGATCTTTGAAGTTCAACAAAAAAAGCTCAAATATTGCAATTAATTGACATATTGTATATTATGTGCATAACCAATGACTACAAATCAAAAAATATTTGCCAATCACAGTGCTTCGGGGGGGATTGTAGTTCATTCCCTCATGCAAAAAAAAAAACATATAAATGTATCCCCCCGCCATACTTATTTATTTACTTGAAATTATGTGTAATTTTGTGATTTTTTTCTTTGTTGGTTTGTTTTTATTGAGGATTTTTTTTTCTAATTGGAGAAAAAAGTGTTCAGAACGAAGGCCACTGAAAATGTGGGTGGTAACTTTTTCCATTGCGTTGATCTTTTTTCTTGACAAAATAAGCACATACACCTGACCATTTCCTGCACCCAGCAGCCAAGTTTTCTTTCTTTATTTTATTGTTTACTAAAATACAGCTAGACTGCAGTATTGACCATTCATCATCTGTGGATTTGCATTATGTGAATGACATACATTTAACTTTTGTTCAGGTATGTGAATTGTTTTGCAGAGCCTGATGATTGTATTGTATATTGCACTCAGTTAAATTTTTGTTTGTGGTTTGCATTGATCTAGGTGTAAATATGTGTATGGTGTGTGTGTGTGTGTGTGTGTGTGTGTGTGTGTGTGTGTGTGTGTGTGTGTGTGGAGGTAGGGTAGAGCGACTGGACAGATGGTCCTGTGACTCACTGTAAGTGGCTGCTACACCAGCTGGCACACCCTTAGATCTCATAACCCCTCCCCCCACCTCTCACTCAACCCCTCTCAACACCCAACAGGGGGCTGTGCTTGATTAGGCAGGATTAATGATGCCCAATACACTTGTGTGTGTGTGACTGTGAGACAGTATGACTGTGTGTGTTGGCTGACTGTATTTACTGTTAGACTGCCCTTGACTGTAGCTTCTCATAACCCATTGTGATGGTAACACACTCTGTGTAATTACACCTAGCTGAGAGAAATACCACGGCTCATGCTGTTCCAAATCTTGTTTTATCTTCTAGATAATGTGAAAAATGTTAAGTTTTATATATATATATATATATATATATATATATATACCCTAAAAGTTAGCCTACCTAAGTTTGGCATCAGTAATTTTGGTCAGCACTGATTTTTCATTTAATTCTTAAACTGAAAAACTTAAACTTCTTAATCACTGTCGTGGACTTGAGCAAGACTCCTATCCTCAGGTTGCCTCAGAGTAACTATCTCTGTAACTTAAGACACATGTCTGGCACTATGCCAAAAATCATGGAAGAAATGCTGTATTATGTATTGACTGTTCTATTCTAATATCTAATGGTGTTGCCACATGTCTGCAGCTGCCTTTGTTTAGTAAGACAATTTAAATACAATTAAAAAAAATTCTGTAATGGGACTCGCCCTGAACTGACTGGAGGCAGTGCCAGAGAAGAGGTCAGTTGCAAAATTGAAGACCATAATGGGCAGTTTTGCACACCTTTTCAACAGTGTACACTCAGAAATCACCTTTAGCCCCTGGCTTATTCCATCCAGATTCAACTAGGCATCCTTTCTGCCATCAGACAATATATACTGTCTCCTTGTGCCATTGCTAAACATTATTCTTTATTGTTATCCCAGTCAAGAGTAATAATGCTGCACAAGGACACTTTCACATTCCAGCAGCATCACTGTTCACATTTGTAATAGTTTTTCCATTCTTTATACACCCATAATTCAATGCACAACCAAAAATGGATGTGCTTTCCTGAAAGGTTCTTCAAGGTTTAGTATTAAAAGTTAATAACAGGAGGGCTCAATTTATAAATGCTTCCCAGGGAAAGATGGGGATCTGTGTGTGGGATTCTGCAGCGGAACTAAATTGCTTGGGCTAGACTTCAACTTCAGAAGATGCCCTTGTTTATACCTGACATCAGGGAGAAAGAATTGTCCATGTAGATTTGCTTATCCAAGCCGGCTCCTCCTCCTTTTGTCATGCAATAGCTGCCAAACACTGAGTAATGAGTGTAGGGACACAGATTTCCCCATGCCTTCCCCCAGAGAGTTCACGTGCTTGGCTGAGCCTGAGGGAAAACGGCACTGTTCAGGTGTCGGCAGCAGTCTGCAGAACAGAGGCCGTCCCAGCCGCAACTTGTCCGCTGGGATCAGTGGAGCTTCATTGTGATGGAGCAGCAGAGAAATGTTCAATGGACAACTTTCAAAAGGCTGCGGCAAGGTTGGTTTGATGCCGACGGCGAGACAGGGAGCCGTGTCTAATTGTGCCTCCACCTGGAGCTGGCTCAGTGGGCACGCGGCCTCCACTGTGTAATTGCTGCCCGCATGCCAGGCCCGAGTGACAGCTTCCTAATACTGTCACCTGACAGGCTATCACTCTTTCTCCCCATGCTAATGCAAATCTCCCTTTTTCTCTGCTGTTTCTGTGTCTCTTCACCTCTTTATCACCAACGCCAACACACGTTCACCATGCTGCCTCTGCATCACATGTGTGTGCGCGCACTTGACTTTCTTCTAGAGCTGTTGTACAGCCAAAATAATATTTGTTGCATTCATTTCCAATTATCACTGTAAAGCTGCTTGGAAACAATCTTGACTTGACTTGGCTAAAATATAGCCTGTAAGATTTAAACTGGGTTCCCACAGTCATGAGGTGAAGTTGTGATTTCCAGATTAGATATTTCTATGACTTTCTCCATGACTTGGTGTTTAACAGAAATATAAATATATTTATGCTCAGCTCTGAAATATTTTGTTTGCAGTAAAATTGCTCTTTGTGAGTGTAAATACTATCCTGAACAATTCATGGAAAATTCAGTGGTCAGAATGTTTGAGTACAAAGTCAGTAGGAATATTTGTTTTTTTAAAAACAAGCAATTTTATTTCATATTCACACACACACACACACACACACACACACACACACACACACACACACACACACACACACACACACACACACACACACACACACACACTGTAAGAAAATGACTACTGATGACTAAACACAGTAGGCCTATTAGGTATGGCAGTCCCAAACTCGTTTTTTTGTTAATACAATAGATTTGGTAAGTTGGTATGAGTAATAAATGCACAAAAGAGGCTTTTTGGGGTTACAGAAACAACAGTCACCATGGTAAATCACAATGCTTACATGAACTGTTAATGAAACGTATGGAAACTGCTCCTGATGAATAGAATAACTGCATGCAAATCATTCCCAACTAAAACACAAGACGTGCTAGTTTCGTGGTTTATTGGTACTTTACTTTTATTTCATGACTTATTAATTAACAACAACGTTGATGTATAGTGAAGAGATATACAGCACTCGTCGCCGCATTTGCGCGTGCAATATACGTCAACGTTGTTGTTAATTAGTAAGTAATGAAATAAAAGTAAAGTACCAATAAACCACGTAACTGGCACGTCGAGTTTTAGTTGGGAATGATTTGCATATAGTTCATTCTATTCACCAGGAGCAGTCTCCATATGTTTAATTAACAGTTCATGCAAGTATTGTGATTAAAACTCATCAAATATGCTGTGTCTTTCCTCTGTAGCTCTACGTGCATCCATTTCTTCATGTGCCTCTACCCAGCTCTTTTATATTACTGTTGTATAACTCTCTTACCTTGGAATGCACACCCATGCCTTTAACTTCTCTTTCTCCCTGCACTCAAGCCACAGTGTGGGAATATGCTGTACCGAAGGGAGGACGGAGGAAAGTGGAACAGGATGCGAGCATGAGATATTCACAGTAATTCAGTAATGGGTATCACAGGACCAGACTGTGAATGAGTTATTCAGCAGGGAACTGGGCCTGTACTAACTTCCAATGAGCCTGATGCAGTTTTGGTATGTGCATGCCATCAGAGAGAATTTGAGAAAACAAGAGCAAAGGGAGGGTTTTTTTTTGAGGGAGAGAGTTTGGTTTTCTAGTCTCATAGCTAAAGGAATTTGTTTATGGGCACTTGAGGACTGTGGACTAGTGAATGTGTAGGAGTGTTAATGAATTAAAAAAGGGTGAAATGAGCGTATGCATTTATTGTGAGCTAGCTTTGCAGCATTTGCAGTGTCTCTTACCTGTCGCAGTGGTTGCACTTGAAAGGTTTGGCACCAGTGTGTTTGCGGTAGTGCCTTGTCAGTTCGTCGCTTCGTGCGAAACGCCATTCACAGCCTTCCCAGGAGCATTTGTAAGGCTTCTCACCTGCATGCACAAACACACATCATTTAATCCATGCTTTACCATTCACACACACCTGTACACAGATGGTGCACCTCTGGAGCGAGGCAGCCGATGTGCCACTGTGAGCACCGTCAGCAGTTCCATTATCAACATCATTCATTACTGTTTCTCTCAATCACACATCCCAGCCAGCCAATCAAATTTGCTGCTTTTTCTCCCAGTCGACCAATCACATGTCTGTAGCCCGAACCTCCTGTATTCTCAATAGTAAAAAATTTTGCCTTCTCAGGCAATATATGGAGGTGATCGTTTTCAGACACAAAAATGTATTTGATCAAAGAGTCATTTTCCATCTGTTTTTAAATTGAAGTGACGCTGCTTAAATGTGCTCAGTCACCAAAACAGAATGAATTCATAACCCAAAGTCAAGTATCCAAAATGAAGCCATTTGTGCTAAATGTTCTTCACCCTCCCATTGAGCTCTGAAATTCAAATGAAGTTAAACAGATGGGAAAGGAGAAACCAATTGTTCCACATGCTGTACTTTTATGCCTCAAATTCAAAATATGGCCATGAGTGAGGGAGGAAGGGGGGTTTCAACACCCGAAGAGAGGGTCCCAGCACAGTGGCAGTGTTCCTGGGGAACAGAACTGGCTTCAGCCTGGGGACTGGGTGGGAATGGGGAGGGTGTTGATGGCATGGATTCAGATCTGGAGGTGGTAATGATAATTGGGGTCTTAATGACGCTTAATGGGAAACAATGCCATATTCACAGTACAAGAGCTGCCAGCTACTCCAGCAAACGCTGTGTGCACCAATCTTCCTAACCAGAATAAAGTGGTTGTTTCTCCATTGGAAATAGTTTACTAAATTGGTTCCGACGACATGTCTAAACTCACTAAGTAGGGATGGTGATTTTCATAGTTGATTATTGAATCAAATGTAATATAATTAAAAAAAAAAGTTTAGATAGTTAAAGGTAGATAGGCAGACTAGATAGATAGACCAATAGACTGATGGATAGATGAACAGATAGACAGATGGAAGGATGGAAGGTCAGACAGATGCAGTAGGCAGGTTATTGTTTTTTGATTATTGATAATCAATGAATGATTAGTCATTAACTATCCTACTAAATCTGCCTTACTTGAAAGACTATACTAACAAGCCTGGACCAACATAGAAATTGGACTCTGGAAACTGATGAAGAAAATCATAGAGGGAATGGAAATGACTACAGGCTGTTATTTTCTTTTTTCCTTTTGTAAGGAAAAGATGATCCAGTTAGATGTGGGGAAAGTGGAAGGTATTCGCTTTCGCAATATTTCATATCCCCAAAAATGTATGCAGTTGATATGAGCACACTGTTACTGTTATGAAATCAAAGTATGTTCATCTATTTATCCCGTCTCGATTTTTAGCTTGATGATGCAAGATGAGGTAACGGATGACATAACGTCGGGTTTACCACTACGTTGCTCAGTCTGTCCTGAAAGTCTGTTATGATGCAACATAAAGAATGACACGGCAATGGCGACGAGGAAAGGCGAAGAGGTCCTCTTTCCATTCCCCATAAAAATATTTCTTGACTTCCAATGACAAATAGAAGATGATTTTTAAATATAATACAATGTACTTGGCCTTTTTTTCACTAGTTCACCTCTGAGAATATTGCAAACAAGCAGCGGGCCTTCTTTGACATCTCTCATCTTTCTCTGCCAGGCAAGACACGCACAGACAAAACAGTAGGTCAAAGTGCCTTGAGGTTTATTTTATTATGTTTGCCTGTCCTTGAGCTTTTTCAATTTATAAAATCAGTTGGAGAAAATATTGCCACGTCTGCTCTCGTGTCTGTGACTGCTACAAGTGTGCAGGAAGAGCATCTCTGTGTCATTTGGAGAGTGGCGGGCCGCAGGTGTGAGACGGCAAATGTTTCGCACTACACTCACAATAATTGGCCAAAGACCCCCTCGCGCTTGCTCCCTCCTTATGCCGTAGCCCCCTTCCTCCGCCTCTTTATTTCGTTCCCTCTCTTGCTGTCTGACAGCAGCGAGGCAGGCTTGGACCTGCAACCACGGCAACCATAACGCAGGCCAATTATAACTTGGAGAGTCACGGATGCATGATGGAGTCGCCTAGCAACCAGCCAAGAGAGGGAGAGAGAGTGTTAAAAGGAGAGAAGAGACAGAGAAAGAGCCATTCAGTCGGTATGCAACCTATGGACACTCCGCAATACCAACCAATTATTGCTTGCTTTAGATATGCATGATGTAGTTGCCTGGCAACCCCAACTGTACCCAAAGAGGGTAGGGGAAAGGTGGGATTGATTTGGCATATTGGAGCTTCAATTGGTATCTAGAGCTGCAAATAATCAACCTATTACAGTCTTTTGATATGGTTTCCTAGCAACGGATCCCCTCCAAAACAGCAAGCTCCTTCCCTCGCACCAGTGTACTAGGTGTGTACGGTGTGGTTAATTACATTTCCTCAGGACAGAGTGCTGGTAAGCTATTATTGTCTCCGAAGTTTAGATTTCAGAGGTAGGGCCCAATTATCATCCATTCATTTCAGCTTCTCCAGTGGCTCATGTTGCATTTCAAAATGAGCTCTCTGATTCTAACCCATTTTTATCCTCCAAATCCCATTCAGGGATGTGCTATTAACTTCAGGAAACATTGTTGACAAAGCAAAGTAGGACCATGTCATTACCACAGGGCTCCACGTCTGCATTTATGAGTGTAAATGAATGTGAAAAATTACTTAAGTGACTTCTGACACCCAGTCAGATGTATTGGTGTATATTAATACAATAAAACTCCCTAATGCAATTAAAACAAAATAAAAGCTCCCTAATGCATTTAACCTTAAATTCTTTTGCATGCTTTTGTTTTCTATCCAAATCAACAGAGATTCCTTTCTCACTAGAATAATGTGAATCATAATCTGAAATTATTTGTGATTTGTATTTTGGTCATGTCGATGTTCCTAGGTAGCCCTTTGGGTGTCCAGTCAAATCCAGTCATGAGCTTTGTTGGATTATCACCAACTGATTAATGCATGCTTAACAACATCTGTCTTTCAGCCAATAAGGTAAGCCTACTGTTCAACATTTTATATATATATATATATATATATATATATATATATATATATATATAAAACATTATTCATAAGGGCATCAGCCAACCCTGCAACTGTTTTATGCCATCTCTCAGGTTATCTTAAAATATTCAATCAGAAAAAAATATTTTTTCCCCAATGAATTCTGTAGAAATGCTTAATTCACTTTTCAGGGCCATGAGTGCTCCTAAACAAAAATATTAGCATTGAGCATGGCTTCTCTTAAATCCTATTGTAATTTTAATCTCCCTGTTTTAGTAATCTACGGAAATGATAACTGAAAGAGCAGGATTAAGCTAATTAAAAGAATAGTCTGTCTTGTAATAAACACATTATGTGATGAGCTAGCAAGCCAAAATGTTCCTTTAGGGTTTTTATTTTCCCCTTTTTCCTGCTATTGCTTATTTCCCCCGATCTTCAAAAGCGAAGCACCATCTATACGCTAGAATCAGCCTAAAAGCGATTAGCACCACCAGCTCTCACAGAAACCTGCCGAGTCAACAGCTGGCCACAGGGGCCAGATACGCTGCATTGAGGCCACTGTCACAGTAGGTTTCGGGGCCATGGCAGAGTGCAACATGCTCTCAGGTTCAGCGAGAGGGCAGCAACTACGGCACCGGAGCGTGTGAGCTCGAATTAGCTGGGAAACAAGATTCAGCTCAGTCAGTCTATCAATCTTCTTGCAATTACTGACTGCACTGGCAGGTTTTGAATGCTGTGGCTGGGCTCATTTTAGTTTGAGATTAAGGTGCAGGAGAGAGAAAACCAGATATTTTGCTTTGGGGCTGTGCAGCAAAAATCGAGTTAGCTTCACAAGATCTCTTGTGACCCTTCTATAGTATTTTCTGAACTCTGAAAACTTCATCTTATTACATGCAGAGTAAGACTTGCTAAACCAGAAACCTTTCTCCAGGAAAGCTGAATGCTATATGTGATGCTAAATGTTAAAACATATGTTATTGGAGCATTTAATCACCTGTATGTGTCCTCTGGTGTGCCTTTAGGTGGGAGCTTTTTGTGTAAACCTTCCTACAGCCATTAAACTGGCAACGATGGACCCTCTTTTTGTTTTCCGGGATGTCCCCTCCGCCTACTGTTCCCAGGCCTCCTTCACCGTCGCTCTGTGCCCCGCGATTTGGTGGCGAAGGTAGTGAATGTGTCGCCACTAACTTTGCTGCACCAAGTCCCACTTTCTTGGCCACCAGTTTCAGCGTGAGCGTGCCATCAGCTGTGGCGGTAAGTGTCTGCGTGGGCTTCACAAGATGGCGTCCCAACTCCGGGGAGGAAGGTGGCGTGAGGGAAGTGACTGCGTTTAGCTGGGCGGGATTAACCCCTCCGCTGGCTTCTTTAAGCCCTGCGTCGGTACTCTTGGTGTTGGCTGGGGCATGGAGGTTTTTGGGAAGGGATACCAGTAGAGGTGGGGGGCTGGGCTCGTCCGATAAATTGGGCAGGAGAGGGTCCATCAGGTCCTCGTCGCTGTCTCCCCTCATGAAGGCTGGCGTAAGGAGGCAGTCAAGCTCCTCGTCGAAGAGCTCCGAAAGCCTTTTGGGCTCCGTCTGTAGGTACCTCTCCAGTTCCAGACATGTCTGCAGGAGAAACAGAAATGCATAAACATGAGACAGTAAGCCTTAGAATACTCTTAAGTCCAGTGATGTTTATAAAGGGAAAGCTAACCGTCTGAAAAAACACATGGTTACAGCTGAACATGTCAGTGAAAAACGTGGTGCATCAACACTTTTCAAGTTGGTGTTGGTTTAGTTGGTCGCACTGTTGAAAGTGTAAACGACTTCATCTGCTACATAGAGACTTTCGCACAGAAATTTTTTCGAGTGCAGCTGAGGGGCAAAATTTTCTGGGAGAGAAGTTGAACATCCGTGGAATTTTTATTACACTTGCTGCGGTTGAGGGAATAGTATTTATCTATGTAGCATAGGCTATTTTGTACGGTGCTTATTGAGCGAGAAATGACCGTCTTATTACTTAAGATACCTTTCCCCTCACTCTGGTTTTTCCTCTGATGAATACTTTGGCAGACAGAGGGAGGTCGGAAGAGAAAGACAGCACTATCATGGCTCACTGACTGCTCACTCAGCAGTTTCTTTTTCAGTGGTTTAACATTATTGTTCCCCAGTCACAGTGGCCAGTTTGGATATTAGAGAGTTCTGTTCAGTGTGTTGCGGTAAAGGCACTTTGGCAGTCAAATGGCAGTAGAGTAAACCTTCCAGCTCTTTACTTCATGCCAGCTGTAAATTACAGTTGTTGTACATGCCCTATCTTAACTTGTTCTGTCATCTCCTTTAGCTCAGACCAAAATAAATTGTCCAAAATGAAGGTATTTCCTAGCTATTTCCTAGTTGTCTACTGATAAGCTGCAATTTTTAGTCTATTAATTGAAATATGTATACGCATGCAGGGGTTTTTCAAACTAAGGTTTAGGGGCTATTAGGGCGCCTGCAAAAAACTCAGAAAAAAGATCGTCCAAAGTGTGTTTTTCAAAGTGAATTATTATTAATTGAAAAGAATCATTTCTGCTAAATATTTTTTTAAATGGTCAAAATTGGTTGTTTTTGCAATGTCACACTTAATATAGTATAAATGGGGTTTTATACATGGAAATATATTAATATATCGGGTCCCTTAGAAAGAGATAAACCCTTGTATGCATGCAGCAATTTCTTTGAGGTTACTGTTTCAGACTAAACACAGACATTTTTTAGAAACAGTATCAGATACATTTCTAATGCACTTCAATCCCAGCTACTGCTTAAGTGAAACACTGATTGAATTTACTTGAAGCCAAATGGTTCCTGTGCACTTTCTCTGACCTCACTGGTGACACTGAAAGAAAGGCACTAATACTGTAGAATAGCTACAATTTGACTCATGTTATGCAATACAGCAGAGCCTTCAACAAAGACTAAAATAACTGAAACACAGTCCACTGCAGCAGCTACAATTCACCACTGCAAGCTCTCCCCGTCAGCTCTCCATTAATTTATGATTCTGAGCACTACCTGGAGAGTGCATGAATTATCCATGCACTGAAGCTTTTTTAGCCATGTTTTAGCATGCAGGAATTTTAGCAACCAAGAGAGATCATGCACCTATTGGAATTATTCCATTTTTGTGCATTTTGTAGGCCTTATTACTTTAATAGATGCTCTGCGGACATACCCAACCTGCATTTATCAGCACAGTGCAGCATATGTATAAATTCTCAATGTAATGCAGCTTAAAGCAACATGCCATTGAGAGATGGCAGAGGGTTGAAAAAACTTGGCATAAGCACACTAAATTTTCACACACATCAGAGCAACTACATGAACAAAAAAGAAAGGAAAATGTAGATGAGGTGATTTGACTCTTCTGGACGGGCTGCTTGTGTAGAAAGCCCCTTCATACCCTGCTTATATTGTGCACACTGAGCTCCATCTATTATAAATGCAGTGCCAGGGGGTTCGCATGCAGCGCTAAGAGCCAATGTCAGACAAAGAGCGGGCAAAGAGAGGCGAGGGGGAGAATCGCAAAACTGTTATTAGCAAATGTGGATGCAGTCCAAGTTAGACACAAAGGGGAAATTATCGCCAATCTCAGAGTCAGTTCTTCTCGCTGTCTCCGCTCCCTGCTTGGATAATAAAGTCGGCACATTATCTAAACTAATGTGTTTATATCTCCACCCGCATCTAACAAAACAGCTTTTTTTTCTAACCCTCTCTATTTTTTGAGGTTGAAATTATGATGATTTTTCGCTCATACAAATAGATTTTAATTAAGCATTTTGGCTTTCATCAGATGTCGTTTGAAGTTCTACCTCTTGATGCAAAACCGATCTCTCTTCTGCACTCCTCTCTCTCTCTCCACACAGCATGCGCTGATGACTAATTAGCCACTCAAACGACCCAGCAAAGAGAGGCTCTTTATTCAGTTAATTTGCTGATGGGAAGCCTAAGTGTGTATGTGTGCGTCTGTGTGCTTGTATGTGTGTAAGATGTAGTCACTAAGAACAACACTTGAGTTAAAAGTGCTGTATTTATATATTTATTAAAAAAAAAAAATAGGACCGTAGCAAGCGCTGCTGCTAAACATTTCAAAAGGGTTATAGAGTGTAATGCAATAGAAGAACATTTTAGTTTTTCATCCCTGCTGGAAAAGTCATCTTAAACCAGCCCAAGCATGTTCTTAGCTGATTTTACAGTCTGCACAATTTGGTTTTCAGCTAGTTTAGCAAGTCCCAAGCTGGTCTTCAAGGCTGACCATCTGAAAAGCGCCCCAAATCCCCTTTAAAACAGCCAATAAACTGGGTTGACTAGGGTATGGGACCAGCTAAGACCAGCAAACCACCTTAGGCTGGTTTAAGATGCTTTTTCAGTAGGAGCAGGAGAACCTAAATCAGTTCTATGGTTCTAATGGTGCTTCAAAGAACCCAGAAGAGTTTCATTTTTCCTCTTTTCCAAAAATATGCTGATCTGAAGGACCTATGATGAAACATTTTATTTTGTAATTCTAGTCAGCTCAAGAACCATGTATACTAGTCAATTGGAACCCAAGAAAAGGGTCCTTTGATGCACCTAACAATTTAAAGATTATAGGCTGTCATGCAGAAATTTGAGCAGACCAGGTGTTCCTTCCTGCAACACATGTCCTAAGCTCTAGCAATGTTTTGTTCCATAAAGCACAAGGGTTGTCAATGATCTTGCGATGAAATCTGTCTATATGACATTTTGTACATTTTGTACCCTGCAGTGTTCATAACAATTTCCCAGGGTGATGTGATTCCACCATGGCCATTAACACTTTTATGACCTAGCAAGACTAAATATGCATCCTTCATGTATTGAAGGGCTTTTGGCCTGTTTGCACACCACATGCATTTATCTAAAAATTTTCAAGTATTTTTTTTAGGGATGCGCCATATCTGCTGCACGATTACCTCTGTAATGACACAACAATTACCCGGGAACCCTCGGAGATGACTTGTGCCAAGTGACACACACTTGCCATCAACCTCAGGAAGTGTTTCGAAACTCTATAGCCCATAAGGACCTCCCTCCAGGATATGTCTATCTATGCACCGAGAGAGATACCAAGCCGCCTGCAAATTTGCAGTCGGAGGAATATCCTATCTGTCCCGATGACATATAAACCATCATCACAGCAGGGTGGACATCAGAGTCATCTGAGGCCCTCACCGTCATGGATAGGATTTCACGGATCTTGCGTGCCTTTTCAACCGCTCTCTCAGTTTGGTTCCTGCACCTCGCTGGCTGAGCTCAGGGAGGGGAGCTGTCACTTCTGTCCTGGTGCTGGAGTGTTGGGTTGAGTAATGGAGGGGAGGCTGACAGGGGTCTGGGGAGGGGGAAGTGAGTGTGGAAGAAAACAGCTGTCAAACACACACACTAGAGTGAAGCTTGAATCTCTTCACTTTATCTACTGTCATCGTCCCATCCCCCTGTACCCCCACTCTGGGTATCCTGACATTTAGACAATACAGTTACAGCATGGGGCTGATCACAGTTTGTGATTTACTGCAGACCTCTGTGTGCGGATGGCCAATTGACAAGTGGCCATAAAACCAATGACTACAATTTCTTACAAGCAGACATCCTAACAAAAGGGCCAAACAAAAAAAAACAAAAACATGAAAAAGAGTCTCAGTAAAGCAGTTAATAACCAATAGAAGAGCACTTATGTGAAAAGTAAACATCAGTGTGGTACGATCCCGAGCGGCTGCCGAACCTCCTTTTGATCTCGCTTGTGATTCTCCCCATCAAAGCAAGCGCAGTCAATAAACGGCCGCTTCCATTGCAACCTCACTCTCACAGAAGAGATGTCAGCAACTTGTTAGGAGTCTACGAAGACCTTTACACAACCCGTCACTCTCACTAAACTGCAACATTTGGACAACAAACAATTTGTGTTGCACCCGACACCTGCAGAAAATGGTTGTATGCTGCTCGCCAAGAAGCACAAGGACAGAAAACACTGGGATATACTGTAGGTCAATGACATTACTTTTTTTTTTTTTATTGAAACTACTATGGATATAAGATAGTATACAATATACGTTTTATTTATTTTAAACCATATGAAACCAACATAATTCAAAGAGTACATTTCTAAAACTTGGCGCATTGGTTTTAAACTAGATTGTTTTTTCTTTTTTTTTTTAAATAGTGATTACTTATACGTCACTGACCCATAACCCTACTCAAATAAATGAAATCCATCTACTTCTACAGGCCTTCATCCACTTCTACTGTTTAACTACTACCTACATCAGACTCGTCCTTCTGGCCCCCTCCTATGAAATTTTAATCAGCGGTCTGTGATGGAGTGACTTTTTGCAGACTCTCCCGCTGTGTAATAGCCCTCCTTTTTTCCTGTTTCTGCACCTGTGTCATCCCTCCCTACCCCCTCTTACACTTCCACCTCCCCCTTTTTTGCCAAAACGGTGGGGTCCTCTGGAACACACACACACACAGACGTTCTCGAGCATGGCAAGGCAATTAGCACCCGGGCGCCTCTTCTTGGTCCCCTCTGCCCCACTTCGGCCTAGCCAGTCTGATAAACGCAGATTATAAAATGAATGAATGGCACGGACACATGTGGGAGATAAATGCTAACAGCTGTTAGCAGGAACAAGACAGATATGCTCTTTTAATTTGGGTGGATAATTTAATCCCGTTTCCCTTGGCCCTTGGCCACTGTTGCAGTGGATGGAGGCTCGTCGCAGGTCGTTTGTCAAGTCAGGGCCCCTGTCCTCCAATGTGCAGCATTTGTTTGCTGAGGAAAAAGATGTAAGATAGAGGACACAAGAGAAATGTTTTACTTACAGCAGGCTGTGAATTTCTGCCGGTCAGCCTGCAGTTTGAGGGTGTATTTACACGTGTAAGATCAGATACTTATCTGTGTGTTTGAGCAGCAGAGAGCGATCTTGAAAATTGTGCAATTTTAGTGAAAAATTTGTTTCTTGAATGCCATGGCTAAACCATTTGTCATTCTTCAGTGACGTGCCAATGACCACCTGCCACTGATTTCTCCACTGCTGCTTTTGCTGCATAGCTGAAGAGTAGGCTGAGATGGGTTATGTGGATTGGTGCTGACTATCTGTCATTGGGAGAACGCTGGTAACATGTTAAGAATGATCCATTTTAAAGATCTCTAATATCCTGCTTCTGCCAAAAGAGACATCAAAACCCCAAGAGAAAACAATGCAGCTCTTGCCATGGTGAAATTAAATGTGCAGAGCTGCGGTATAATGGCGAAAAATAAAAAAAAGGGCCAATTATTCACTGAGGATGGTGTCCTATTAGCGAGTTGGCAAAACTGGACACTCTGTGACGAATGGGCCACTGCAAATAAGCCTGAGGCTCTGGCATCCCAACTGCCTGAACATTTTCAGGGCCAGATTTACTGAGCAGCTCTTTAGCGGAAGAACCTCTGCCCCAGATTTCTCTGGAGAAAAAGACTTGGTTTTGTGTCACGCATTTACATATAGGTTTCATTATTGTTGTGGTTGCCTGGGAACCAGATGATATTTAAATCCCTTGTGTACATCTGCAAATGTAACTTGCATGGCTTGTCAGGGAGGCATTCTGCACAAACAAAAAGCCAGATTCGGTAGGCTTACGCTGCAAATGCATCTACACAGGCTTGTCATCAAGTTGCTCAAAACCACCTCTGCACTACACAGGGTTGCTCTTTTAGAAACAACACAACTTGATTACAAACAAGTGACATTTATATAATAGCAGTGTAGTTCTTCATTATGGCATTTCAAATTGTACATCCTAATTTTAAATTATACCTTACAGTGAACATTTCAATGCTGTAGGTTCGGTAGCTGGGTTTTCATCCATGAATATTCATTAAAATGCTGGATGGAATCACCAAGATAAATAGATAAATAAATAAATAGATAAATATAAATAAATATTCATATGCTCGCTTGAGGTGGATAGATTCATTGGGTATTTGATAAGACGACATGCACATAAACAATGCTATAAGCACATTTACTGAATAAATGCTTAAATGTGCATAAAAAAAGTCATTGTGATTGACTATTATTACCTCCCAGAACTGTCTGGGACGCTGTTGCTTCCAGACGTAAGGCATCTGTCAAAGATTGCTAGCAAACATGAAGCTTGTCAGAGCATATGGATGCATGATGTGTCAGTACCATATCATATATCAACTGATTTTTTGATTTATTTTTTATTTCTGTTTCTGTCCATACAGGTTATTTAATTGTGCATGTTCGTTTGCCCTATTTTGTACATTTAGATGGCCTTTAAAGACATCTAAAACTCATTTCAAGTTCTAAATGGTTAAATATAATCTTTAGCAAATCTCAAAATGAATATCCATTTCCATACTATGCACTATAATTTTATGATGCCTAAATTCACTAATGGTTTCAGTATTGTATTTTTAAATAATTTATAGAATGATCAGTATTTCTAATTTTCAAATTGACATTTTTTTTTTTTCACTCAGCACAAGCAATGGAAATGCTGCACGTTCCAATTTTTTTTTTTTTTTTTTAAATTTACCTAGAATTTTCTCATAAATGAAATTCGTAGCTTGTGTGGAAATATAGCCTGTGTGTATGAATTAGCTGCTGAGTTCACTGCCATAGACAGATGCTCCATATTTCTTTCCTTTATGTCTAGTGGCCTGTCTGTCTGCCAAACCTGTGAACAAGTGAGTGCTCTGGTATGTAATAACTACAACTGCTTAATATGAAGACATTGGCTGCAGTTTATGTCTTGAATATCCGTGTGCCGAACTTGACCTTGCTCAAATGTGTACTTAGAGTAATTGAATGACTGGCCCGGTCCCAGTGCCCAGAATCTTTTCTGTCTGCTACTATTTTAGACACAACAAATTTGACAGGATCAGCAAGGCCAAAGTCCTATTTTAAGAAGGCAAACATACTTGTACTAATACTGTCATCTGGAACCATGACTATCACGATTATCGCTTTATAGTTCTTTGACTCAGAACAAAACATGTGGTATCTGTGCTACTCAATGAACTGTTCATCTGTCTGGCTCATTTCTATCATGTTTCCAATCTTGGATTATTATATATTGATGAAGGTAATGTCTGGAGCTGTTCTCCTGATGTGGCTTCTGTTCGACGCTCCCATTTAGTGTTTTTTTTTTTTTTTTTTTCGTCTCAGCATGTTCACATCTGTTCAGAAACGATGTTACGTGACTCCACTGAGAAATCAGATACTTGACACAAGACTGCTTCTAAGTGTTAGTAATGTCCCTCTTCTCAAAGACCATAAAAAGCACCATGCAAACACAATGTAAGGATGATCCCGTCGAGCATAATGGTCGTACAGAGAGCTCTGTAGAAAGGCTAAGCTTGGCTTTGGGTTTCAGATTAGTGTAAACTCCATGTACTCATTACTGTGTATCAATATTTACACTCGCACACAAAGCTAATTACATGTTGACCGTGTAATGCGATTTGCAAATTTGTTTTGAAATCCTCATCCCTTTCCCTGCCCTCCATTTTCCTTCCTAGCTTTGCTTCTTGCTTTTGCAGCTGCACCTTGTGACCGAGAGGGCCTCTCCAGTGCTGTTCCTGCTCCAGTGTCTCTCTTTGGCTGGTAAACATAGACCAGCTCCTCTGGGAAATGAGAGGAAACAGACAGACAGGAACTCAGCCAGAGATGAGCACAACAGGCTTGGCAGCTGTTTCCATAGCAGCCACATTGTTGGGTTTTGAAATGTGAAAAGACAGCAGGACACTGGTTTGGGACGTTATTGTGTGTGCTGCCTGTATCAGAAAGACACATTTTCCTGTTCCATTATCAAGTGAGGAACAGAACAGTAAGACCAGAGTCTGGTGAAGCATCGGAGTATAGAATGTCCAAGTAACTGGACAACAGAGATGGCAACTCAGACACAAATTGCCAAAAAAATTATTTTAGATTCGACTTGAATTAGAGACTAGTAAACAACACAAATCAAGGAGCGATACTGAAAAAAAAAAAAAAATCATGATTCATAAACAATTCACTGTAAACAATTACCAGGTGGGTATTTATTTAATTATTTATTGGTTGATCATTTATTTTTTGCTTTTTTGTGTGCTATAATATATATATACTACCATTAAAAAAGTTTGGGGTTTAATGTTTTTAAAGTCTCTATGCTCCTCAAGGCTGCATTTATTTGATCATAAATATAGTAAAAAAAAAAGCAATATATGCAAAATACTATTCCAATTTAAAATAACTGTTTTCTATATTAATATATTTTAAAGTGCTGAATTTTCAGCAGCATTTACTCCAGTCTTCAGTGTCACATTCTTCAGAAATCATTATATGATGCTGATTTGATGCTCAAGAAATATTTCTTACTATTATAAATGCTTAAAACAGTTCACAGCACAACAGCAGTGCAAAAGATCAGCATTTGTGTGAAAGATAATTTTTTTGTAACATTATAAATGTCTTTTCTAACTTTTGATCAATTTAATGTGTTCTTGCTGAACAAAAATATTTATTTTATTTAAAAAGAAAAACTCTTACAGACCCCATACTTTAGAATTTCCCCAAATCCCAAGTTAATGCTTGGGCTTGAGATTTGACTTGGACTTTATATATTTTCCCCAACTACAAAATCCCAAGTTAATGACTTGGACTTGAGATTTGACTTGGACTTGTGACAAAACACTGGAGGGCGGACTTGTGAACGTGTCTGCTGGCCAAATATTTAGGTACATTTCTTTGCACTGAATAGGTTTTAGTCATCTTAGATTGTCACTGGAAGTACCTTACCATGTTTGGTGAGAAAACACAAGCTAATAAAAATATTTTGCAGATTCTTCACCTAGTGAGGGAGCACAGGAATAGAAAAACAATCATTAGCCATAGTTGTGGACGAGTTTATCCTCGTTGACAGCACTTGGCGGAGCATTAGGGCCCTGATCAGGTTCATGACATAACTGAGACAGCTTTATTATGACAAGAACACTCTTGAGGTCAGGAGCAGGAAATATGCATCTGTACCCGTCCACTCCATCAAAGCAACTGGAAATATCACTGAGCCTTTTCTCTACAGACACATGGCCCATTTCTCCACAATACGTTGAGTGAGCATGCATGTAATGCGGAACAAAGAGCAATGCTAATCATGCAAGATAACAACCAAGAATTATCTGTGCACTGTACCCTTAGAGGCAGGATTACTTCACAGATGGATGCTACTACAAGCAAAGACGTGTTATTGAGAGCATTATGACACACTTGGCACCAAAGATTAGCAAGCTAGCATGTTGTCTAGTGCATACCTACTTTGAGCACCAGCTAGCTAAATAATTGCATTTGATACTAGGGGACTAGCTAGGGGCCAGAACATGGGCACTAGGCTAGCCAAAATTAAATGGTTGTAAATTAAACTTGTTATTCGCTATTGGGATACTTCTCTATTTTAGTTGTTTTGAAACCCTTTTAGGCTAGATTCTTCCATGCCAGCCTTCAGAGCCACGTCTCATCAAAGCTTTTACTTGATAGGAGACTTTCAATAATTTAGGATTGACAGTTAAAGACAGTGTCTGCTGTCTTCTCCATCTGCATCCATCCACACAAGGAGACTTTAAGTCTGACATGGTGCAGCTGCAGCTAATGAATACCTCCATTTAAAGATGGAAGAGGCGGCTTGGTTGCCAATCAGCCTTTGGGTGTGCTTGTATGGGGCTGTTGAGAGCTATTTCTGTGTACACAAACACTGGTTTTGCTTTTAAAGTATTGTGGGACTTCAGTAACAGAGGTCACAAAAGGGACAAAGAAGCTGTGAAGGAATTGAAAAGGCACTATGGCTTCAGCAGCACAGGATTGTAGAGGACATAATACGACCTTGATCGTGTTCCCAAATGAACAAAGTCACTATTAACTCTTCATAAACTCAGTGAAGAACACCTGGTGAAATTATATTGGGGAGGGGGCACAGATGAAGATGTCATTGTACTATGTACTACAATGAGAAGTCTGTGAGATGACAAAGTACTGTACAAAGTACAAAGTTCTGGTTTCACGTTTAATCATAACCAGACTGAATGTTGATCATGGTGTATTTGCTTTTTGTTTTAAAAAGTAGGTGCTCCACAAATATGCTTAGTTAGCAATAGAATAGCATTTACATTCCTAAATGTTTCTATATATATTGGTTAAGTGATTAGGCCATAATTAACAGAAAATAATAATAATAAATAAACATCCTCCATTGGTCACAATTTCAACATTAATGCGTCTTTACGATTTACCAATATGTAAGAATGCTCGTTAAAAATCACATAAAACTTAAATCTTCCTCACAGATATGCCATAGAAGATCACGATTAGCACAATGATAGAGCAATGAGCAAGCACAATAATGGATAGAGTGGGTACAGGAGGACATGAATGAGTCCTTTCCATAGATGTGCCAAATGGGGGGATAATCCCACTGACAAAGGCAGTAAGACTGTAGGCTGGTAAGAGGCGAGCTGAGCCTCAGAAAACCTCTCTCCGTCTTCTTTTAACTGGATTTGTGGAGCGGGGCTGCTGTTTATCTGTGTACAGGGTCGGCTAATGGCCACTGGCTGGCGGCATTGGGGTAATCTAATCAGGATACAGCGGTTTTCATTAAATCGCTTGGGCTGGATTATTCCCCGTCACAAGCCGATTGAAAGGGGACATTTTTAAATGGGGTTAACAGCTTGTTATAAGATTGGGGAGTCTAAGTAAGGGATACTAGTGATGGGGGGGGGGGTCTATTGTGACTGATGCCAGGCTAATCTTCATTACTCAATGCAAAGAGAATGCCACATGGGTGGGGGGATACAACACATGGAGACAAAAGAGAACAAGAGGAAACAAAAGAGAGCTGGCCGTCAAGGAGCAAGCTGGAAGTGGGGGCTGAGTTGGAGGGCGTTTTGTATCATAAGATGCATGGCCCTCTGGGTATTGTATAGAGATCTCTGGTTACATACCATACTTTAACAGGCAACAGACATGACTAATAGGCCAAGTTCTCCAAGGGAGTCAATTTCAGCTGCAGTCCCATTATCAGGCACTTGTAAAGGTCTATACCCCTAGGAGACATAAAGAGTTCTCTTTATTTCACCAAGAATGTCTCATCTCGGTTGTGGTGATAAACACAGGAACATATTTGAAGCACTATAAATGATTGTGCCCATTAAATTGATGATATTAAACACAAATTCTTGCAACTTAGCTCCTGCTGACATCGTATTTAAAATAAAACTTCTTGAAGGAAGCTGTTTGAATTTAAAGGTGAACTATGCAGGTTTTTTAGCTTAATTTACCTTAACTGAACAGCTTCAGAGTCATTGGAATGGTTATATGACTTTTTTCAGGTTGAATGGTGGTCTTCTTGCAACCCCCTAGCGCCTGTGAGCGTAAAAACCACCATTGCAACTTTGGGCTGGTGGGCCGCCGGCCTCAGCGTTTGGAAGTAACGCGTGATATCAGGTCTCGCGATGTAACGGATTGCTTTACGACACTGCACACATACACCATCTAAACATTTATATGCTAGCCTTCTGTGTATCTTACATACCTCAGTGGACATGGCTCTGTGCGTTCACCGGCTTCTTTGAAAACAAATGCACATGACCAGAGGGAGAACATGGGAGGGGGGAGAGTCGCCAACGAGTTTTGACGACAGTGTTGTCAAATATCCATTCCGAAGCTGTAGGGGGAGCTCTATAGAGAAACCCGCGAGCAAAAAGCGAGAAAACAGCGAAGAAATTGCCAAAACTGCATAGCGCTGCTTTAATGCTATTATTGGATTTAAATATTTTTGTCTTGAGATCTGTCTTTTGATTCTACCCCATACATCAGCACTTCTGTTATGTGCAATACAAGCAGGAAGCCACATGGAGAGAAGATTAAAATTACCCTGGCGTGACAGCTCTGGCATTGGTGTGAAAGGGTTGTTTCTTTTCATTCTCAGTTATGTCACTGCAAAGCAATAGCCCACATGACTTTGGATTGCAAGGACTTCAGGTTCACTGTGTCAGCTCTCTATCATTGTCTGTCTGTGTCTGCAGGACGGAGCCTCAGCCAGGGACCCAGCAGGTGCTCTCATTACCTCTATCCCACTGTAGGGACTATCAGTCAGACTTCTCTGCATTCTATGCCCTGCAGTGTGGCATAAAACCATGGGAAATTCACATCTAGTCAAGGAACAGCAGGGGAGAAGTGAAAAGCCCAGTCTTATTCATTGACCAGAGTCAGTAGTGGGGACTGTCTGATAAATAGATTGATAAATGTCTTTGGTAAGTAAAAAAAAAAGCAGTGCTGCTAAAAACAGGCTTATTCAATGCTGTGTTGCATTGCCCTTGTATAAGCATATTTAATGTGTGTAACAAGGATATTTTGGTCGAAATATTGGTTTAGAAACCACTGTTAAACAACTTAAAGACAGTATATTTTAAATATTTGTTGTAATGGCATCTTTTTATGAATGAAGGCCAGTATCGCTGATACTAAAACTGGTACTGATGTTTCTAAGAAACAGATTATTTAAAAAAAAAAACATTAATGATAGACATTCAACATTACAGTATAATTGAAAGCTATCAATTTCAACATTTATTAGGCTTTAAAAAAAGAACAACTTTTAATTTAAGTGAACTTAAAACAATCTTCACATAAACCCATTATAATAAATGTAATATTTACCTGTGGCCTTCCTACCTGTCTAATAGGTAGGAAATACATAAATTGGATAAAGTTCTTAAACACTTTATAGTCTTAACTGCATAAATTATTAATTAAATATAGATGAATCCTTATTAAAGTTACAATTTTCTCTGTTACCTTTGTTCTTTGATTAACATTAATGACAGATATCACAGCAGCGGGTTTAATAGGCTGCTGTCACTTTAAGACCTGCCGCCATGTGGATCTGGCGTGCATCTCATTTTCTTACAACTCTTTAAGTTCATTTATGATGTTATTTAACTCATTTAAGACTGCTCTGATGAGAATACTAGAAAACTGGCATTTTGGCACAATTCTGTGTGTTGTTGTTCGTTCAAGTGCAAAAGAGAACTCTATTCTGGCGCGTCTTTCTGTGAATCGTGTGTGTCACAGACAGGACATTCACAGATGCGTTCTCTTTTGTCTTGTCACTCTTGAATGGTTTAAAAGCATTTGCATGAATAAGAGCGCTAAAAGCATTTGCATGAATAAGAGCGTGATCATATAATGTAATGCTAGCCAAAAGGATGACAGAAAAAATGAATGCTGCGTTAATTGCGTTAAATATTTATAATTGCGTTAACGTGCTGTTAAAAACAGTTGTCCTGCTTAAAATTTTGTAAAACATTATATTTTTTTCCCAGCATTCTTTAACTAGAAAGTTCAAGTTATAAGTTTGTTCAAAAATATTTATTTAAAATCTTTATTATTCTTTTTTTAATAATCTTTTGTAGCCATTTAAGTTTTTACAGTCACTTTTGATCAATTTAACGCAGATATAATACAATTTGTAGTAATGACTTATGAATAAAGAAGTGTAATCACTTATAAATACATTATAATATATAACAATATATTAAATAGAATATTTAATTACAGTATATTGGACTATTTTGGCCATTTTCTAGTTTCTAGTTTCAGCCCAATGTATCCAGAATTTTCATTTTCGGCCAAAAATGTTCATTTCGGTGCATCACTCTGACAGCCAAGCATGGTCAAACATATGGGTTTAACAGTGTAACCTTATGCTATATATAACCCTGGATGATTCTTTGTAATAAACCACAGGATGTGAGCTGGAGGCTCCACAAGGAGCTCTCGTGGAGAGGAAACACTACATCTATCTGAGGTTCCTATCCCATGCGAGTAGCACGCACAACGGCTTGGCCAGCCAGCTGAAAGGAAATGGAAAAGGAAATTGCATAGATGGGATGCAGGGGTCCATGCCTTGCTGCAGATGCAATGACTGGAGCAGAGAGAAGTTATGTAACCCCACTGGGCCTCCATGATCTGGCTGCAATCCTGCTGATAAGCACACAAAAAGATCGGCCAGGACAAATTTTCTGGCTGGAATCGGTGTGGACAAGTGCGGGCACGCTACCCTGAGGGGAATGGATATGGTAACCTGTCCAATCTCCAACTTAGCCCCTGGATCTGGCCGCTGTGATGGACAAAGGCAGTTATGATAACAGGAATTCAAGACCCCTCCCAACCCGACAGCTGCCCCCACCAGTCTTTGTGCTGCGGGGATTTTTTACGCACGAAAGGCTCCAAAACAAAATGAAGAATGCAGATTAGCAAAGCCGCTTAAAAAATTAAACAACTTGCTCGAGCCTGTTTGCGAGGCTCACCTCCAAGAGATAGGAGAAGGCCGGTCGTTTCTGGTTTGTGTGATAACTGACTGCGAGGATTTCCATCCCAATTTCTCAGTACCGGGATAGGCATCCCAGTTAATTGCCATCGCTCACTTAAGTGCACGTAAATGGCTTTTTCATCCCTGAATCTGTCCTCTTTATAATTATCCTGCAGTGTGGTAATTACACAGACTCTGCACAACTGGTATTTGGTATTTTATGGGACAACAAACTCCTTTGCTCTTTTCTAGACTCTCTTCCTCCTGCTTTCATGTACGAGGAAGGTAAACACAAATCCTGTCTTTGAAAGCCCATCTCTGGGGATGTTTACGAAAATCACAGTATTGCTATTTGCTGGATGCTTCCGAAGTATGTAAGCTGGAGTGATGAGGATGTCGTCTGTCATGAGAGGAGAGTTAGAGCTTTGACGACTGCAATAAAAATCGCAAAAGCAATCTCTCAGAGAACCTTCTATGACTTTGTTACATGCTAGCAGAGAAATTGTCCTTTCCATCTAGATGTCTCATCACCGACGTGTACGGGAGGATTTACAATGAAACAATAGCCTCTCTTAGCTTTTAAAATGCTGGCATCGATCATAGACACCTCGAATCAGATGTCTGTTTCACCGATACCTCCTATGATCTGATAGCGCTCCCATGCGTGCTTGGAATATGCAATGGCAAGCCGCCCCTGTGTTGTGACGTCTCAATCCTTGTGGGCTGTCCTGTTCTCTCCACGTGGCTATCAGCCCAGCTCATCTCTCTAACAACAGACACAAAGCCCTGCCACTCTGCCAGTCAGCCATAAATGAAGTGAGGCGGGAGGGAGCATTTGATCATGAACTGATGCATAAAAGCTTTTATTGTGAGGAGCAGTGGACGGCGGCGAATTTTTGCGACGAAACAGTGTCCTGATGAAATCCCCTGTGTGGGTGAAACTAGTGTCTTTATCTATTTATTTATTTTTAAATGGACTTTGCAGTGCACCTTTTGCAGTATGAGCATATGGGTCAGTGTTGTAATTTTTGTCCTCTTATATGAGCGCGTTTTTATTTTTCATTTTGGTATATTTTTAAAATATAAGATAATTTGACCTTTTTTATAACAAGGCGATTAGTTCAGGTTGTAAAATATAATCAGGTGTGACGTACCCAAAATTTAATGATATTTATGAATCAATTATTCATGATACACACACACACACACTGTGCCACTAAGCTTTTCTTGAAATTTGTAAATAAACTGAGATTTCTAAAAATATGAAACCAACATGAATACAAAGACATAATTAGATTTTTAAAAAGATTTTTCATTTTCTTTAATCGACGCTGACCGATATCAGACCCTAAGCTTTTCATTTAGCATTTCGTTTGTTTCTCTTTTTTTCAATGTCAAGAAGTCCGCTCCAAAATCTCCAGCCTTATCTCTTCCAATGTCTATCGTTCATGCATGCAGACACGCACACAAAGACACCTACGCAAATCCAGCCCACACACTCCCAGCAAAAGAATGACCTCATCCCCCACCTCCTCCCTCCCTACTCCCTGCACTCTGGAGCAGCTGGGCCGAGAGTGAGGTCACCTGAGACGGCGAGGGCCCGCCCCTTCTGACTCACTCCCACACAGCCTTTTACTGTGATGGCACTTTGAACCCAATTACCAGCATCTGACAAGACTGCTACAGTGACATAAAAGGAAACCTAACTGGGACTTGATGAATGCCTTTGCAGTCTATTAATTCCTGACTACAATGGAAGCAGCAGAGAGGGAGACCTTTGCCAAGTGTGCATGGTGTATGTGGGCATGCGAAGTTGCACTTGACTGTGCTGAGTTTTTCTCTCTGGGACAGCCATGCTTTGAAGCCACCGGGCTTGCAGACGTGGTGGGACGGCTGAACGGCAGGTGCTCCTGCTGCCGCCACACCTGTCTGCACTGCAGGGAGCCCAGTACGGGAGCTCTGGCACCACCTTGCCAAAATTCCCCAAACCATTGCTGATTATCACAAGGTCACGAACGCAATGACAGCATCATTGCTAGGACGAGGTAGCGACTCCATGATGGATCTCAGGCATTACCTCATCATTTTACTGGAATCTACAGTGCAGTCGGGCACATTTAACACTTTGCATTTGACAAAGTGGGTGATCTCATCCTGAATATTGTAGCGCAAGAGATGAGTCACAGGCACTCAAAATATACAATTGAGCTGTTGGCCTGTTTGAGGATCGCCTGAGGGGGGAGGGTACCGTAAGAGCAGGAGTGCCAGCGTGATGCGTTCACGTGTGCGCAGATGCTGGCTAGTCTCTGCTGGGTTTGCCTGGTGCAGTGGCCCATGCTTAAAAGCCCACTTATATGCCGCCTGCTCCACTGAACCTAAGAGAGGTGCCCAGTAGGCATCTCTCATACTAACGCAAATCTTTAAACAACCTTTCTGATCTGCGCGCTGCAACCCGCCATACCTATGCATACACACAAAAACTGGCACTTGCACACAGACAAGCCCCCATTCCAACAGAGCCGGGCTGTTCCCTCAGGTATTCCCGGCAACATTACAGATTAAAATAGCAGCCGACCCACATAGCTGTACACTGGCTCAGCCTCGCCTTCAGAGAAGGCAGACTTTACGTTCTTGACTGCAAACACCTTACAATCACTGCCATTTTTGCACTTCAATTCCATTGCGTTCGCACCCACTGCGCTCTTATAGCATATACATACACCAGGTGCTTTGATAAAGCGGTGCTAAAAGAACCTGGTAACTCCACCAAAAACACTAAAAATAATTGTTATTACAGACAATTTTTGTATAAATTATGTTGCAATGATAAGATTTAGGAGCAAATGGTTGAAAGTGGGTCTCTGTCTGTGCAAAACAAAGGGAGAAGGCTGAATGTCTCAATGAGCAGGACAAATGCTCCAAGGTCGCTGGTCCTCAGCACATGACCCATTTAACTGAGCCATAACAAACTCCTTCCCCAAAACCACTCAGCAGGACTCGCATTGCACAACGTTCAGGACGAAAGCACATTTGAGTGTAGTGTGGACGTGGTGGGGAGAATTGTGTTTGTTAGGGCAGCTCCAATTTAAGAAAGATTTATAAACGCATTACACTTTTCAAGATGAGCAATATTTTTATACAAAAGGAATAATAAGAGCAATTGGGAAGCTATGTAATATATATGTATGTGTGTGTGTGTGTATGTATATATATATATATATATATATATATATATATATATATATATATATATATATATACATATAATTATTTATTTATTTATTTATTTTTTGTGAATTTAAGATTCTTTGAACAAAGGTATTACTTTTTGCTGACCCTAAACCTTTGTTTGGTATTGTTTATACTAACTGAGACTTATTTATGACCTGACTTCATTTCTCCCACTACGATTTTAGGTTTCACAATAACAACTATATAATCTCACAATCAATTTGACTTTATTTCTTATTAACTTTATCTAATTTTATCTAACAACCCATTAAAAATTTTACTCAGCTTTATTAGGATTCAGCTTTTGTTTGAGTTTGGTGGAAAAGCGAAGCATGCCAGCAAATGTGAACAGGTGGGTCTCACAGCAGAGCAGCTCAGAGCCGCCTCAAGGAGAAACAAGCAGAGCAATGCAGATCCTTAGCCAGAGCTATATCAGGTATACAGTATGGCACCTGGCACAATTTACAGAAGGTCTGGCCTGCCTAAAATAAAAGGCTTAAAATAAAGCTTACACAATATGGTACTTGCACCAGCTTAGCAACCATCATAAGGGGCTGTAACCAGTATAACTGTAACAGTACGGCTGTTGGGTTGATGAATGGAGAGGATGTTGGCAGTTGTCCATGTGGAGGGAGCAACTTTTGGGGCAGGGGGAAGGAAAGGGAGGCCTGCGGGTGGGGGGTGGGCGATAGTGGAGAATCCCGTCAGTAAACAAGGGCTTGGTTTCCTCCACTGAATTGGCAACGAATGGGGAGGAAGTGGTAACAGCACACTTCGAAACTCGCTTTCGAAGAGCAGAACCGCAAACATTCTTTGTGTGTGCTTGATGGGGCGGTCCTTCCTTCTGAACTGTGCTCAAAGTCAGCTCTCTAGTGTATTAGCAGTATGCTCTTCCACACCGCCAGGTTGAACACACACCGGTTGTGTGCCCGGTGCCAGGGGGGCATCTGCCCTTTTTATTTTCTCCCCATGTAATTACTGAGCAGAGCTGTTAGTTAGGTGGAGGGCTCTGTGAGGGTGATGTACGCCAATCCTGCCTGCACACCTCTCAACATAAGAGGCATCCACCTGCTTTGACCTCCACATGAACAGATTGCATCACAGAGACGTGGTTGTACTGCTTTCCTATTTTAATACTATTCATTATTTTGCATAAAATATCTCAAGTGCCTAATATGATGATTGTGCTATAAATTAACATGCCTTCTATTTTGGACATACAACTCTATGAATCCAGATATGCGTAGGATTTTTCACATTTGAACAGACCACATCATGCAAAATGTCCTGTAATCAGTGGCTGTGCTTTAAAAGGTGAACCGCAGACAGGGTCAAAAGGGGTAAGAGAGCAAGAGAGAATGAACGAGAGGAGGAAAAGAAAGAGCAAGTGAAAATGAGCAAGTGTAGTGAAACTGGACTGGCACAACAGGAGGCTGGAGTGAGCCAGATCATGTGACCATCAGAGAGAGACGATATGCAAATATGCACTCACACACAGATGTTTGTTTTCAACATCATGGTGGGACTTCATGGTCAACTTTCCATTGACTTGTGTTAATGATATTTTCTGTTTTCTATAACCCACAAGAAACGATATAGTTCAGTCCAAATTAAAAGGCAAGCTGGGTATGATAGGCTACAGTGGTTCTCAAACTGTGATACCCTCAGTTCCCTCAAGAAATTTAAATTATTAACATTTATTTTAAATTGATATTTTTCCCTGTTTTATTTCAAATGTCTGATTGCAACTTTAATGTCTCTTTGCATCTATAAGACTCTTGCATAGCCTACAGCGTCCATGAGAATGTGTCTACTACATTTTACTATACTTTTCTTTCAGTGCACAAAAGAGAGCATTATTCTGGGATTATTATTCTGTTTGCCCTGTTTGCCCTTATTGAGCTTGATTTCCTTTCAGAAACACTGGATTTAGCAGTTTTGTGAATCATATCAATAATCACAACAGACAAGTGCTTCTACACAGATGAGAGATGTTTTTACATGGACTACATTGTTCCAAATGAATACATATTTTATTAAAAGGTATCCGTGTGATTGAATTGGATTGTAAAATTTCTAAATATTTTTATTGTGTTGTTTTAGATGCTGCTTCCACAGATCTGCTAAGGCCCAGTCAAGTATACTTCATTTGGTAAGTGTGCAGTATGATTGATCAGAACTACTGAAGTATTGTTATAAATCAAAATATAATATTAATCAAAATCTCTGTGACATTCCAACAAAACAAACCCCAATATATCCCTTTGCACTTTAATAAACTTACATCAAATTATCAACGAGCCCAGCCAGTGTATTAATTCACAAATTTTTACTTCAAGTTGTCTCAAGGTCACAAAACACAACCTAAATCCACGTTATACCTAGTGGAAAAGTACCTGTTGTTTGGTCATTGTGTTTTAATGGGTCTTGTGACCTGTGTCCTTATTGTGTCTCACCACCACCAAAACAAACAATGAGCTCACCACTCCTGTTTGGCAGCTTGACAACAGGTGTTTGGTGATTCAGACCTGAGTTTCCTGCCACTCTGAAACCCAATATGAAATCACAATCTCCACTAGACAGAAGACTCCAAATTACTCAAGAGGAAATGCATTATATGATTCACATTAACCAGTAGTGTTGCTACAACATCTGCATGCTAAAAAAATTACAATTTGATATCGATGGAAAGACACAGTCGCCTCTGATAACAGATCACTTTAAATTGTAATGAAGGCACATGGATTTTCTGTAAAGCTGCTTTGAAATGATATGTATTGTGAAAAGCGCTATACAAATAAATGTGAATTAAATTGAATTTTACATCTGGATACAAAGAACTGTGATGTGTACATGATAGAGTAGGTTGTGTATGTTTTAGTGCTGTGATGTCAAACATGGTGACGTGACAAGATTTGTTTGCACTGACTGACTTCTCAATTATTGTCAGTTGTTTTTGAGTGTAATGTGCTTTTTTGGTTCTAAGTGTATTTTTGTATTGTTTAGGGCAAATTTCTTAAAAAAACAAAAAAAAAAAACCAAGATGACATGGCTTAAATTTGACATTGGCTAGCTGAAGATTATGAATATTAGACAGTCTGGCAGCAGTCTTAGGTTGGCCTTATTGCGCATTCCCATCTGGACAATATCAGTGCAGGGAAATTCCAGAAGGCCAAGAGGCTAGAACGAGTGCAGGACCGTCAGAGCTGAATCTCACATCAGGAGCACTTGAATAAACATGAGACATCCTTTACTTTCCTCCTCTGCTCTTTTCTCTCTTCATTTCTTTATTTTTACCTTGACATTCTGCAGGTCTACTTATAGCTGGTTTGGAATACACAAAATATCATATTTATTATTCATACCAAATGCCCTCCTGGTTTATGCAACTCTCATTTTTGCAGAAAAAGGAGTGCTGCCGTCTCAAACAGCATTGAGGTACCATTTGCAATGGGAAAGTATTGATTTCCAATCTCCTTTTTTTTTGTTTTTTTTTTCAGGGTGGTGTGAGAGATATCATCAGGCTGTTAGTCGGAGTTTCTATGCCTGTGTGTGCACTTGCACTTAGAGAAAAATGGCTGGTTCCTCTCAGCCTGTTAATCAAATCCTTGAGTGGCTAAACTGCCTCTCCATCGAGACCAAGGGGGACGATAGGACTCATGCATAAAGATGCATTCCAAACACTCATCTTTCTCTGTCTTTTTCTCTCTCTGTCCATCCTAGTACTACTTCTCATCTCCATGGGCTGAAAGACTCTCGAGAGACGGCAGACAAATGACCCACACCGTCTGCACCATCCAACAGCTACTCAATCATGGCCCCTGAAAAGCTCTTGATCCCTCCATAACAATACCACCTCCATCAGCAATCACTCGGAGGCATGGGGATAATTAACATGTTGAATGCATGGATGCAACTAGCGTGCACTACTATTGGGTCAAAAATCATAAACATTTAGGCCTACCCAAGAAACTATAGGTTATGTACACACGTTTCCTGGAGAAAGATCTGGAATGCATCCTTAGAATCTGAGAATCAACTGCATGCTGTGAATCATCTGCAGTTCCTTAGGCAGCATATGCGACCACACATTTCCTTGTGCCCGTATTGTAGGTGACACACAGTTAGACAAACAACAGACACTCTCAGTGAAGATAAGCATGGACCATTAGCGTCTCAGAGCTTGCGTGGCCAGATCGAGAGTGAGATCACTTCCAATGGTTACTGGAAATGGATAGGCTGTTTAACATAATCAGTATTGCTCAGCGTTTCTCATAACATTCATTTACATGATCTCATCATTAATGCACTGGTTTGGGTTTCTGAGGGATATATTTGACTTCAACTTGAGGGAAACTACAATGCTTCCTTGAAATGCAGTCCAAAGTTTAATATTTAACTCCCCTAGCTTATAATAGTTGTATATTTCCTTACTTTTAATCACTTTTGCACTGTTGTTTTCATACTTATTTCCTCAGCTATTTTATGTTCCTGATTGTGTTTGCGTACTATGTGCCTTATATACACTTCTGTGGTTTTATACCATACCATTTCATACCATGTGGCAAAAAAAATGCTGCAGTTTCCTCTCTTGTGACATTGTACATTTCAAGTCATTGTAATGGAAAAACATCCTGGAATATTTGACATTATTATATATATCTCTTAGCATTTTTTCAGCCCGTGAGTTTGTTGAAGGTTGTGTTCTCTGGAGATGCTAATTATCCCCCAATTTCTCATTTCACCAAACCTATGTTTGACTGTTCAAAAACCTACCAACTGCCAGTTTGATGCCGTCTTTGATCTACTTCTAGTGCTGAGAATAAATTATAGAGCAATTGCCACATTTCATGGTGAACGATATTTGGTAAACAGGGCACACAGTGTACATGAAGGTGAGCTAGGGCTGCGCTTCAAATGCTAATGATCTTGTGAAAGCTGTTTCACTTTAATGTAGTAACTCAAAATCACAGAATAATAGTCGAGTCGGGTATTGCTTTTTTTTTCCTCTATAATTTCCACAGCTTGTTATTTATTAGTTTGCCCAGACCTGTCATGCATGCTCGTGGTTACAGCTTTTTTAACAAAGAGATGGAATTCAACATGAAATTGCTAGGTTGCATCAGAAGCAGCCTGTGCTAAAGCTTAGTATGAACTTTACTCAAACGTAAAAGGAGAATGTGACTGAAAGGTCCCCCACTTCAAAGGGAAACCTAGTTCAGCCCTATACATGAAAGACCCCTGCTGCACCTCACTACTGCCTAATTACTGTCAGCTGTCTGGGGGCTGAGTGATCTGCTGTGTCTGGGAGCTACACTTTTGCAGTAGTCACTAAGATTGTTTATAGTAATATTTGAGCTACAGTGGGTTTTTGTGAAATCGAATAGTAGTCGTTTCAATCTGTCCAAGTATACATGAAACAATGTGTAACCTACTATTTGAAGGGTACATGTTGCATGTCACCTGCAACTTTGGAGCAAGTGCACAAAGCCGAGGTAAATTATAGTCAGATTAACTTGTATATATGCTTGAACAAAGCTTAGCTACAACTGTCTTATCCAGGTCTGTTAGTAAAACTTCTCAAAAATCAGACTAATATGATTTTAGTCTGACAAAAGATTGACATAACACTTTTAAAAATGCCAAATTATTGCTTTCGTCTGACACAGAATTTTAAAGTGCATTTCGACTGCACACCATAAAATCTGAATCATTAGAGAGAAATAGGTAGGCAGGAAGAAAAATAGTCAACTCTTTTGCAATCTCCGATGATGACTTGACAGTGATTCAAAGTCTGTACTAAACCCAGACAGTTCTTGATTTTGACCTGTCTAGTCACTGGCAGAGGCAGCGTACGGGAAATGCCCAGAACAATGGGTTGGTTTATGATGTCATACTAATACCAACACAGTGGTGACTTATGAATGCAGTCTGCTCGCCGATCCCTGCCATTATATGGGCCAGTCGATAATCCAGTGGAAAGCTGACGAGATCAATTAAGTTATAAAACTCAAAATCAGCAATAGGATCACACAGAGGGACAGGCACTTTCCATTGTGGGTCAAAAGTGTGTACCAACAACATAGTGACTAATGGAGCTTGCTGACTGGTTCAGCAGGGGCCAGTGAGGTCAAAACTGTTGGAGGGGAAGGGATGTGTCAGAGTAGCCAAGCCTCCACAGATGCACTGCATATCTGTGTAAGATAACTTTTTGACAGCTTATTTATCTTGACGTGGGAGTCCTTATATTTCAACGCATGCCTGAGCATCAGCATGTACTGATAGACCTGTTAACACTTCAAAGAGAGGCCGGTAGAACAGGTTTGAGGTTGAATGCCAAGGTGTTTCCCTCAGAGTAAGGTCAGTCAGTGAGGACATCACCACTGACAAAATTCAGGCTGTTGAATCTAAAAATGCAGCACAAAGCTTTGAGGGTGTACAAGGATCCTTCTTTGCCTAAACCTGCAAGTCTCCCAGTAGATAAGTAGGAGCTTAGTACATTATCTGAAGACTCTGAAGACATTGCAATGTTACCACTCACTCTACAGCTTCAGGGGAGCTTTCTCTGGTGTCGTCAACAAGGTAATGCGTTTGGCCATTACTTTGGTGTCCTGGAGCTTTGCCAATTGCAGAAAGAGAGCAGAAAAGGTCTGTGCAGTCAGAAGATACACTGTGAGAAAGCAGCTGTGTTCCTCAGGGTATTACATAATGCACATTTCAGTGTTCACTGCCCAGAGAAAGTTTGAATGCCTTCAGCTGGAGCAAGCTCAATGTGGATAGAGAAGGAATGTGATAAAAGCATGGATGGAAGCTAAAGCAGGCCAACTGCCTGCACCATGGGCTGCAGGGGGGAATTAGCAAGAAAGCGTAGGGGCAAGGATGTTAGGCTCCAGCAATCAGGTGTGGAACCTCCACTTGGAGCACTGACGTAGCCTGACTCAATTGAAATACATTTTTAATGTTATCTTGTAGCCTCTTTCTCAACCCCCATCCACCGACCTAACGATCCAGCCCTTTGTTTCGAAAAATTACTGGGCTGTGAAATGCAAAAACTCACAGCACAGAATATGCATGCAGTGTGATTCATTATCTTGTCAAACTGGGCTTCTCTGGGACAGACCAGTCTCAACGTTTGAGCGCTGCACTGCCTTCATCTCAGATAGCTGCGTCCTGCAGCTTCTCTCAGGGGCTTACGTGACCCTGCTCAGACGTGTTCCAGTTCTACTGACTGTGATGCGTTTCTGTGGGTCAGTCGTCTGCCCTCCAGCTGCCAGTGAGCTTTGAGAAGTTCACCACTTCTCAGATTCTTTTTCTCAACCTTTAGCATGAAAGCTATTGATAGAACAGGGGAAAAAAAGAGTAGGTCTTAGGTTTTGCTGGGATTATCAGGACAGCCAAGTATCATGGGTTCAGACTGCAACACTTACAGTAGAAGTCATTTGGAGTTACTGATGGCAATTAAAACTTTCTGAACAAAACACTTGATGACGAGAAGAAGAGTGCTGTAAGGACAGGTCTGCCAGACTTTGTAGACAAAGAGACAGAGAGTGACCCATTTTTGCTGTGACCCACAAAAAGGCCTTCTTGTCAGAGAAGGACACACCAACAAAGGCCCACGTGGTGCGCTAGCTGATGGAGGACAGATGGATGGATGGATGCAGACAAACAGACTCAGCCCCCCAACCCGTCTCTTAGGTGATCCTTACTAATTGGCCAGGCTGCCTTGACTGCCTCTAATGGTGGTGTTTACTGCCTCTGCCTCATTCCCCAGGCCACTCCACCTGCTCTTGCAGCCTCCAGTGATGAGCTCTGAGAGTCATACTGGGTGGCACTGCTTGAGGAGGGGGGTGAGAGCCAACAGGGGCTCTCTTGTTGCACAAACAGCCGCTCTTTGAATTAACCTTGCTTGCGGGTCATCGCCAAAATAATCCCTCCCTTCTCTACCCTAAGAAAGGTTGGCGAGTTGTGATTACAGCAAGCCGCCCTCTCTGTCTTTTCCCTCTGTTTTTTTCTCTCTCCTCTGTGTCTCTTCTTGACAGTGAAAGATAGCGTCTTTGTTCAAGTTGGGGGAGACAGTGCCAGCAGTTTGCGTTCCTCGTGGGGAATAGATGCAGTGCACGTTCGGTGGACAACCTCTCGTCATCCCTGAGCACATCACCTCTGTCACTCTCCCCTCTGTGACCCTTGCGCCCCATCCCTGGTCGAAGACTGAGCTCTGAAACTCAATTCACCCATATCACATCCATTAAGGTCTGATTCATACTCCAATCACAAGGGGCCGAGCACAGCTATCCATCTTGTCTCCTTCTCAAAGGGTGCTGTTTACCTTGCACTGGCAGATCTAGGGCTACACTTTAAAACTATCACAACTCGTAAAAGAATCAAACTTTAACAATGATGTTACTCAAAGAAAAAAGCCTGTCTACAGAGATAGGCCTTTTTCTCTTCATGTTCATTTTCTTGCCATCAGATTCAACTTTATTTTTTCTGATTCCATGTGGTTGTTCCGCTTCTCTTCTGATGCGAGTTGATACTCACTATATATATATATATATAAAAATGTGATCCATATGTGCTTGGACTGTCAATTTACACTGCAGAGAATAAATGCCCCATGTACACATGCATGCTATTATTTGATATGACCATGATGCTTTAAGTTAATTAATGCCAGAATTAGCAGATAAACCAGACCTGTCTGTCTTCCTGCACAACATATTTCTTCTCTGTTCTAAACTTCGAGAAGAGATTGCCAGACCTGTATTTTCCTTCTATACTCATGCCAATACGTCTGCATTTGCATTTGCTACCAGGTAATATTTGTATTAAACGTGCCGGTTGAATTGCTGGTGGGGGTAGATATGTTTCAAGTTCACACATCAGCAATAAATAACCACTCACTGCATTTCCCTGCAGTTGAGCACATGGAATTGCAATGAGCTGAAGACAGCCAGTGCATGCGTTCAGAGGCGTCCGTCGCCACATCGATTACCAGAAGTCCTTATCATTAAATTGCTGCCGTTTAATTTATAAAACTTCCAAATCCTGGTGCTATTATTACTATATTTGCTGCTAAAACAATTATTACCCAATAACACAAAGCAATTGATTTGCATTGATCACATTAAGACCTCATCACTTAAAAACATGACTATGTTCCAGTGGCACGTATGTGCATCATCTCCAGCTTTTCCAGAAGGCTTAAGTGGGATATCATAAAAATGTAAAACACCACTATTATCACTGATTACCTCTCCCCCTTCAAGAGTCAGCAAATTGTCATACAGATGCACACCAGCTCTCAGGAGTGGGTGATTTGGATGCATTCTCCTTACATCCACTCACGCGCGCACCCTCGCGGCGGAGGTAATACATAATACATGAAGATCGGGAACTGCTCTTGATATCGTCGGGCTGAAAAACACTAAGTTATCTGACAGACGAATGCATTATTTAATAACAATTCGCTTATTGTTAGCCAAGCCCTTATTTTCTCTGGCCACATTACGTGCGCCTTAACAAAACGTCAGATCCAGTCAGAAGTAGACTATAATGCACATGAATCATCTCGTGTCTTATTCTGTCATTGACATCTGTTTTGCTTTGAGTATACAACAGAGAAGTGTACTTAATATGCGTCTCATTCCTTAAAGCATATAGATTATTCGTCTAACTAATAATAATCACTTTCGCTCGTAGAAATAAAAAGACCGGAGTTCTAGACATGCTTTAGTATGAAAGCAGTAAAACAGCGCTTTCGTCATCACTATAAACCACTACACGTAATAATTTGTACAAGGAAACAGCGTGTTTAGACATACGCGCGCACTGTGAAGTTGTGAATGTTTGCATTAGATCCATGTGCGCAAATAAGCACGGCTTATTTATGCGAACTAACAGTCCAATAGTTACGCGCAAACTCTCACCTGCTGCCAGTTCTCCTCCAGCGATGGCATCGCCGAGAAGTAGCCCGTGTCGTGCACCAGCTGAAGTTCCTGAAAAATACTGTAATTTGCCAACACGTCCATGTTGATGCTCACAAGAAGAAAAAAAAAGTCTTGATCCTCTGGTATATTTTTACTTCTCAGCCCACTGCCAAACGCAAAAAGAATGTTTCAAATCCTCAGTGAAGTGTAGTTCAAAGCTGGTAATTTAAGCGCTTTGAGGAAAAGGAAGGAAAAAAATAAAAATAATTCTTGTCACTTAATTGCAATCCCCGCGAACTCTCAGATCCTCAGCCTGGGAGTGGGATGCAAAATCGGTGACATGAACTGTCCACCTATTTCCGCATTGCCTCTGTCTCTTTTGCGCTATAAATTCCAGGTAGCCTTTATCTTGAATGCCGTGGATCACCAAGGCAAGTTGCTGGGCTCGCTGTCTCGCGAGCTAGAGGAAGCCAAGGGAACTAGAGGGGGCGTGGTTTGTTGTCAATCAATTCCGTGCGTGACCATATACGGTAAATAGGGTTGATGATCTCACTGGCGTCCAAGTAAGGCGGTGCTAAAATGGCCAAATAGGAGGAGTATAATTTGAATAATATAGCGTGATTGGCTCAGGACGCTTGTCAATCGGGCCGTAGAAGGCAGTGAAAGGTGAGCTATTTTTAGAGAGCTATATAGCAGCGGCAGCGCGCTGGCGTCTCTCATACGGCCAGGGAGAACGCAACAAACAGAAGTAGAAGTTGCAGTTGAAACGTGAGGCAATTCTAACTCTTTATGAAGTCATATCAGTTGGAAATTGTACACGGGTAACCACAGAACTGCCGATAAAGTTGGAAACAGTTGTTTAGAAAAATAGATTGATGTTGTGCTGTACTAGGCTAATATTGAGGCACAGGCAAGTGCTGAAAAAAAAAAAAATCTGTGAAGATCCTCTCAGATGTTCCACAATCACTAGGATTGAGTGGTTCACAGACAGGATGAGGGATACTTTAAATATTTGAATTTTGAAATAAGAGGCATAGCACTTTGAAATTAGAGTTTTAGCTCTTCTGATGGCACAAATTACCACAAAGAGCATCTATAATTGCAACTATTACAGCAATTGATGGCATTGATTTGCAGTAGTGATCTGGCTATTGTTGTGTAAAGGGTAATTGACTCTTCAGGATGTTTTTCGCAAGCCATAAACTCTTCTATAAGCTGTTAATTCCTGAAACCATATAACAGAAACCTAAAACAGAATAATGTTTCTGAATAATGACCGTTGCCCCTGGCAAACCTGTATAAGTGACCACTCATTCATTCATCCATCCGTCTGTCTATCTCTGTCTGTGGCTCATGCTCTCTCTCTCTCTCTCTCTCTCTCTCTCTCTCTCTCTCTCTCTCTCTCTCTCTCTCTCTCTCTCTCTCTCTCTCTCTCTCTCTCTCTCTCTCTCTCTCTCTGTCTCTCTCTCTGTCTCTCTCTCTCTCTCTCTCTGTCTCTCTCTCTGTCTCTCTGTGTCTCTATCTCTATCTCTCTATCCTGATCAACTGTCTACGCCTTTTCCCGATAATAGCTGACTGTATACTATCCTTTATTTATTATTACTATTAACAGACTTGTGATGTTGAATTCTGACAGAACATACAAGTGTGGGATAACATAGGCTACTTCACAAGTCAGATCTTTTATTTTATTTGGTTTATACATGCTTTATACATGATGATATACAACTCAACTATTTACAATGCGTCAATATATATATATATATATATATATATATATATATATATATATATATATATATATATACTTCATTTATATAAATATATACACACTCCTGGGCAAAAAAATAGACAACATATTTTGTGTGTGTTTTTTTTAATAGCCTAGTCTTTTTTTAATAGCCTACCATTTTGATCACAAATCACTGGTCAATTAGCAAGAATTTCACAAATACTGTAGATAGAGCAATTTAGCATGGCATAGCCTTCCATTTTGTTTTCTAAAATATTTAAACCGTGTGGGCAAACTTGTGAACAGCTTTTGAAGAAAAGTCAGTGCTGTTCCAACCAATGTTAATGGCTTCAAACAGTTCATGAGTAGTTGAAAAATGTCTCCCCGTTCGTTTGAGTTTAATTCGAGACCAAATATTCACTATATGGTTCAAATCTGGACTCTGAACAGGCCAAACATGAGCCTGATGGACTTCTTCTCAAGCCACTTCAGGAGCATTGTCTTGTTGAATAATAACATCTGATCATCTTTTGATAACTTTTCCTTTGAAAGCAAGCCATTCTGCAATATTCTCCTCTACTCCAAAGCTTTAAATGAGTTTTCACAGTGAAGCAGCTCACCAATACTAGCAGCTAAAAAGGCTTCCCACACAATGACACAGTCTCTTCCACCATGCTTCACTGTGGGAGAGATGCGTTTATTATTATATTCTCACCAGACGTTCGAAGACACCGCTCTTGAGCATCACCATGCAACTCGTGTTTCAGTGTGATTCATCACTAACTTCCCAAATTCTGCCAAAAACTTCATTCTGTCTTTGATGTTTTTCTGAGACAGAAATGGCTTTTTAATTAGTAAATTTGCTTAAATTTAGCTAATTTCCTGACCAATACTTCATGGTTAAGACAATTTAAAGCCTAGTGTTTAGGCATTTTATTTATTTATTTTGCCCAGGTGTGTGTATGTATGTATACATACAATATATATATATATATAATTTTACATATAGGGAGAGGGAGAGGGAAACCAGATTTTCTTTGGTATGTTGTGGGTCTGGAATTTTTGGTGTATTTTAAAGGGGACGATGACAAATCAACAGTATTGACTTTGCCTCTTTGTTTTAATAGAAGCAGCCACCATCACATTGGAAATTGAGCAGTTTCATTTTAAAATGAATTAGTAACATATGGCAATTACATTAATTTGTGGACTGAGTGAGAGAAAATGCCTTGATAAAGAATGATTTAATTACGTTTGATCAACAAAGCAAATGCTACATTCAATCAGTTATTAAGTTTTGATAGCATAACAACCTGCCAAAACACAGGTTTATTGTTCACTTAAAATATGAACATTTTAAATTAATTCTGCTCGTTAACTACAGTTTGTTAGAAAGATTGCTTGAAATTTGAACCAACCTTGTTGTCACAAGCACCAAATAAAATGTTTTGATAATTGTAAACACTACTTCAGTTGCAATTAGTGACAGGCAGTAGAAAAGTGTAACCCTGATTTTGCTATGCGAAAGAGTGTTTTGGTTGCAGTGAGTAATTGAGTTTGTATGCGCGCTGTGCTGTCTGTGTCTTCCGTCACTTTCCCAGGGGACATTGGTTTTTGTCTCAGTGGAGTACCGGGGCAGATGGTTGCTAGATTGACTGTTTCAGGACATTTTCCCTATTGATTTTTACAGGTCTCCCTGCCAGAGAGAATTAGCCTGAGTGGGGGTTGGATGGAGGGGTGGAAGCTGCTCCACAAGACACGGTAGCCTGTCTCTATCAAAAATATACACTGAAAGATTTGCAGCTGAATGTCGAAGTGCATGTGATTTCCTGAGCTGCAGACGCACACAGCAGATCAGATCCAGGGGGACATGGCTTAGTCCTGCCTCTTCCTCATTGGCCAGAGCGCACTACCGAGGGACTGAGGATGCTGGAAAGAAAAAGCAGGTGTGTGCTTTGGTGTTATTGCGCGGCGGGTTAAGGGCAGGTGCGAGTCTGCCAGGCTCGGTGGCACAGCTGGGCAGGGTAAGCCCTGATGACTGGCTCATCACTCCCTCCTATGGCTAACCCGCTGTCTCACCAAGTCTGAAACAGCTGGTTCCCACTGAGCCTAGCCCTGACCCGGGGCAAACCCTGCAACTTCCAAACTGGGCCATGGACACAGAATAAAACACACTCAGGGTGCTCCAGTTCCTACCTCACACATTTACTGTTGAGGCTGAAGTGTTACATTTTAAAGGCTGTATGACGTCGAAAGGGGAATAATATCTTATGCTTAGACACAACTGCATGTAATATCATGAATCTTACATGTAGTTGTGTCTAAGCATACGAAATGACTCTTCTTGTCTTCATACACAGAAAGGACAGTTCACCCCAAAATGGGAATAAAAATAAATAAATAAAAAACACATTACTTACTCGTATAGTTCCAATCCTTTATGACTTTTTCTTATGTGGAACACAAAAGAAGAATGCTCACACTGCTCTTTAATACTCTAAAATTATATATATTTTTTTATTTTTACTTGCCATGGCAACATTTTCACTGGCTCATTATATAAATAGTGAATAAATATACTAGTAATACCTTTTTATTTTTGCTGTGTTAGATTTCTTTGTTAAATGCTGTTTTCTTTTATTTTTTCTTCACAAATATATATTTAAAAAGAAAATTAGTAACAAGCTGAAATTACACAGCTATTATGTAGCCTAACTGCATAGCCTCAGAAATGCACTGTTGGAAAATGGCATATCATGGAAAACATCACCGATTGGTTTGCATTTTCATCACAATCAAACTGATATTTCAAGATTATTACAAGTTGTTTTAGCGATTTTGGCAAAAATTTATGTTGGCCGTCTACATTATCTCTGTGACATTTGCAGGCAGAATCTGCAACAACAATGTAGACAACATCTTAGAAAACTGAACGTTTAAGGTTGCAAAGCATTGAAATGGATTTACAAGATCAATGAACAATGTTATTGCTAAGTCTTAAATAATTTAAGAGCTATATGGCTTCAGAAGACTTGGAATGCTACACACTAGTCATATGGATTACTTTTATGGTGTTTTTTTGTATCTAGGCTGGTCATGCTTTTGTTGAATGGAAAAGAGTAGCATGAACGTTCTTGGAAAATAAAAGGAGACAGTTTAAAGAAAGAAAGAAAAAGTCATGAGGGTGAGAAAACAATGTTAGAATTGTATTTTTAAATTGAACTGTTCTTTTAAAATGTGTGTAACCAAGACATTACCAGTGTCTCTGATTTGTGGGTGTTATGTTGATAGTCCTGCTTTGCATTGTCCTAAATTAGCCGTGTTTCTCTGTTATGGTTTTTCCCTTGCCGCCAAGGTGACATCATGTGAATTTGCCACTGCTTGGATAGTCATGGCAACTGATCTGTTTGCATAAACACACGGGGCTGACTCTCCTCCCCTGCGGTCCCTCGTGTCACTGGGATTCTCACAGATCCTAGCAGCTACAGGGTTGTACCATTACAGCACCCCGCTGCTCCACACACACACAGGGGAGAGCCTGGCGCCACTGCTGTCTGTTCAGTCAGTCCGACTCCCAGAGCGACCCCTACCAGCCGACCCCGGGGCACTCTTCACCCAGTACCCCTCATCAACGGCATCCCACCCAGCCTCTAGCACTTACATCACAGCCCTCCACACTCTCATCTGTGACCTGTGATCACACTCGACTTTCTGACATCCTTTTAAGTGTTCTTGCACAGCGGGCGCTTACTGCTGCGAGCTCACAACACAGTGGAGTCGCTCACTGCATAAAATAAATGTTAGTGAGATGAAACAGGAAGGCAAACACAGACTCATTTTTAGTTATGATGAGTCCTGCTTGCTCAGTTGTGACAACACAAGCTTACGAAGATAAGACGATACTTAGAGTTGCATTTCATGAGCCGTGCGATGTTTCACGAGCACATTAATTTGTCATCGTTGATTTCACGCGAGACGCCGGACTTTCTTTTCGGTATACCTCAAACTCCAATTGGCAGTGCAGTGGTCGCCTACGTGGCAGAGTGCGGGAAGGGGAATCAGAGGAGAAGTAAAAGGTTGCAGCATGAGATCATAGGAGTCACACTGAGGTAGGAATGAAATTATATCACTAGTGGGAATTGTCCCAATTAGGTTGGACTGGAGCACTGCTACGGAAATGAAAACATCCACTCGCATTAGACTGGCCCTCTTGAAGACATGCCGAGATTCCCCTTCTCTCAGCCTGTGTTGTTTTGTCTCATTCAGCCTCACTTCTCTTTCCGTCTAGGCGTGTACACCAAAATGACCCTGACCTCTAGCACCTTTGCTCTTGCATGAGAGAACACCTTTTATGTGGCTTTGGATGGAAGGAGCTGGAGGAGAAGATGAGAAATGGAAAGAATGGCTCCCTCCCTTACTATTATTATCTGGGTTTTTGAGGGGGGTCTGCTATGGCACAAAAAAAAGGTCCTCTTTGAAAAGAAGGTTTTTAGATTTGGACCTCTTGAGAACGGAATGATTAATTTAGCACAAGAAATAATACTTTGGATGATAAAGGGAATACATTTATCTTTACGCTTTCATCCCGTCGCCTCTGACTGCGTGCGGGAGAGCCCAGGAAACCTTGAGGTATTGCGTAAATTCAGTTGCAAATTACAAAAAAATGAGTGCATGTCTTCCAGAAACTTGTGTTCAGTACCTGAATTGTTGGCCAAACATTCCTGCTGAACATTACTGTCATCTTTTCTTATACTAGAAAAAAATGGGATTGTACAAATTCAGTCTGGAATTCCTCCAAATGGATCCGACACAGAGAGAGCGCACTGGAGCATCTAGCTGTGTTCTGGTTTAGCATGTATGGAGTGAGGGGGATTCAGTGTAGCTCTATTGATGTGGCACACTGGGCTGTAATCTCATTAGTATGCTATGAGGCTGACCCGGCAGTGCTCGCCATGCTCACGGCATTATGGGGGAGAGGAGAGTGGGCATCACATCCATCCATTTGACACATTTAGAACTCCCTCACACTGTCCCCTCAAACATTCTCCTCCTTTTTCCTTTTATATCAAGCCCTTAATCACATGTTCAGACTGCTCATCTTGTAGCTTTTTTTTGGTATTTGTTCTTTTGCATCTAATCTCACTTTTATCTCTTCCTCTTTTATCCCCCTGTATTGCTAATGCCTCCATCTTTGTCACTGAAAGTGCCTATGCTGTCTTTCTCTCTCTGTCTCTCACCTCTCCTCTTTCTCGCGCTTTCTATCTCACACCTTTTATCCTGATCAGTCTCTCTGACTCAATCTTGGTGTGTGAGAATCAAGATAAAAACACAGTAACACACTGCCGGCGAATTGCCTCCCTATACATGTATGCTTTGTATGTGGAGTTGGCTGCGTTCTCCATTGCATCGTCTCAGTGCCTTATCTCCGCTCTGCTGAGTGTAAATATTTAAAGAAGGCTCCAGGAGCAGCGCTGGTAGCATCTCTGCAGACCCCCACATCCCAACTGCCCACACTATCCATAGGCGATATGAAATTTAGCAATGACTTTGAGGGGGGTCGACTTTTTAAAAGGAAATTTTATAGGAAATTTTCCATTTAGGCTTGCTGAAATCATGTCCTAGAACGTTAGCTAACAATTTTATAGGGATAATTTAGTTCAGCCTAAAATAAAAAAAATTCTGTCATAATTAACTTAAGCTCATGTAGTTCCAAAGCTGTATGATGCTTTTTTTTTTGTCAGTACAGTTAAAGTGGGTTCAAAAACAACACTGGACCCCAGTGACTTTAACTGTAAGGACAAAAAATCACTCTTAAAGACATTCTTTAAAATATCTTATTTTGTTTTCTGCAGAAGAAAGTCACAGGGTTAGAAAGAAACACATGATTGTGAGTAAATAATAACAGAATTTTTAAGGATTTTTAGGGTGAAATATCCCTTTAAATCCATTTTTTTAATATATATATATATATTTGTAATGTGAGTTGCTAGTGAAAAATAATGACATTTATTTTTAGTTTTGTCACGGTTTAGTCTATAATAATCCTTACTAGAAGGTGCTCGAGCAGCCTGCTGTTGCTATGGTTACCTTAGGCGAACACAAATCTTCAACTTTTCTGTTTATTGAAAAGTTTAAACACCATATTTTTGGTTGGGGGGGGGGGGTGTTTTAATTAGCAGGATCAGACCTCATAATTTGCACCTATGGAGAACTCCCAGTCTTGCCATCGTCATCATGTGTTATGTTCAGGGCAAATGAGGTGGGATTTAGGCTGTTCAAAGCGGTCATAACTAAAGCCCCCCCCCCCCTCGAGCCTCTAGATATGAGACCTGGCACTTGCCTCAAATACACACATAAACATTCTTTAAAGCAATATAGTGCTCATCCAGCCTACAGCCACTGATATTACACCCCATCCCCCTCTGTGCTTGTGATTTTATTAATAACAGAGAAGAGGCAATATATCCTTCTGCTGTGGAAGGTATATGAGGTTAAGCATATTCTCTTGCTAATTCTACGTTGAGATTTTAATAAAGAAAAGATGCATAAGCCAGTGTCATAGAGGCACTGGAGTGCAAATAGCATACGGGGAGGCGATTTTGGCTGAATAGTGATAATAATGGTAGCTGTTACGACTGGTAGGCCTATTTACATAGAATTAAAAGGAAGGGCTAATGTCCTGGGACTGTCTCCTCACCGCTTTGTGTTAGTGAACCTCTTAAAACACCCCTCAGAGATGCATTGTGAACATTTTCAATTTTCTTTATGGTGGTGTCGAAAGGAAGGAAGATATGTGGTGACAGAAGGTCAGGAGCTTTGAAAATAGTTTGTTAATGGAGCAGTTACACAATTTTTCATCATCGTTGTAGTGTAACAAATGGTTGATCGCTGTTTTTATGTGACACTGTATTGCATGCATACAAACAAGTGCACTGTCTTAAAATGTCCTCTCTTTTTCTCTATAAAGTAATGTGGAGGTTCATTTTAATGAATCAGTGTGTTTGGATGCCCATTTCAATAAAACAGTTCTTACAAAAAAAATAATTTAAATGTTTAAAGCCCAAAGTATACTTCGGCCGTCCATGTTCCGCGACGGTCCGCACACTGTCCGTGGGACGTAATTCTCATCATCAGTGTAGAACAGCGCATTCTTGAGTGACTTGAGCTCTTAAAAACCAAGACCACTAGACAGTGTGCACTCAGTCTTTCCTCTCTCACGGCCAAAGGAGTACTTTGAAAGGTCAAAAAGTCAGGAAAAAAAAGTTAAAGGGGTCCCAAACATTACTGGACAATGCTGACATTCATTGTATGGAAATGATCGTCTGTGATCTGCAGAAGAAAGAAAGTCATACAGATAACATCATTTTCATTTTTTAATGATCCCTTCCATTATTCTTCTTTTTCAGTAACATCAAACTACCCTTTAGCTTGACTGTAGTTAACTACTTTAAATGAGTAGCTTGTAGCTTGGAAAGTTACAGTTTCTAAGTAGGTATCCTTGTGCATGAAGAAATATTGAATGATCATATTTGTATGCATAGATTTTTCAGTCTGTTTCTGTTTGCCTGTGTATGTGTTTGTGCTTGTTTACCAACAGATGTTTGTGTGTGTGTGTGTGTGTGTGTGTGTGTGTGTGTGTGTGTCAGCGATAGCGTGTGGGAGCATGTCATCTGGGTACACTGATACACACGCACACACATGCCCTGGGTTGGCACCCTGTGCTTGCAGTCGGATGGCGTTTGAGCTGGGGCCAGAACAAAGCTGTGCACTGGTGGACTGTCACTCCAGCTTAAATCTGTTCCCTGATCAAAGCTCTCTCCCCTCAGTGTGTCCCCCCCCCCCCCCGTCTCTCTCCTCTCCTCTCCTCTCCTCTCCTCAACCTTGACTCTTGACTCCAAGCCAGACGCTGGGCCACTGCAACACCACGGACACACGGCCTGGCACTTCGGAGAAAGGGCGAGAGATCGTACTGTGAGACTGACGGGATGCTGATGGTCCCGTTGAGACACGTTCTTTATGAAGTCATAAAAACATAAGATACAGGCAGACTGTTCATCTATTAGAATGACCTTCCTTTTGATGATCGGCCCTTGTCAGCGGTGATTTTTACTGCTCAGGTAATGGCTGTTTATACATACATGGTGTCTATGGTCAATATAACCATGTAATTCCACATAACCATATAATTAGAATTATGTGGCTATGAAGTGTAATCCCTCTGGTGGGGTGGGTTTTACAGCATGATTGACATTTGAAAATAAATCTTGTTGGGTGTACTCACAGGAATTAATTACGTGCCAATTGTGTCTAACGTATTAATTTGGCTAGATTATACGAAGCATTAACCAGGCCCTTATTAGTCATGGTTATTCAGTCTATTTTCAGCCTTGAAATCTCATTGCAGTAAAGCCATTTTTGTTTCTTTTGACTTTTTTTTTTTTTTTTGCGATTTTTCCAGGATTAGCCCGCAGCATTAACTCACCCAGCATCCCCAAACTCCCATTAGAGGTTGGAGCAATCCCATCACGCTTTGCTTCTTTTCAGTCACTCAGCAAGGCGTTCTCCACACGACAGACTTGTGCACCATTACGTTCTGAGCACTGCGCGTGCTTGTCATAAAATAAATCGCAAATAAATGAATTCATAATTGGACGCAGGGCTCACGCTGGGAAACAAGCGCTGTGCCGATTATTAAATCTAGTTTTGTGGGTTTGTCGCTTTGTGGTGGCGATGCTGTACTGTGCCCTGCGTTTTATTTTTTTGATGGAGGAGGATGTTGAAGTGTTGCAGTAGGAAGTCCCAAATGCCTTGGGAAAACTTAGCATGTAGCTCTAGCACACTCGTCTCTCATTAGTAACTGTGCCAGTGTGGTTTGCTTTAGCTTCTAGGCTATATATTTGGCTCTAGCATTTTTTTTTACTGTGTGTTTTTGGTGTATAATAGCAGGGGTGATGTCTGGTATGTCTGGGGCTGTGCAAGGGCTTCCTCACAGGGTTTCTGCAGTGATCATGGACTGTTTTTATGCTTCACTGATAGAGGATACAGGGATGTGTTCAACCCCTTCTAAACACTGATTACTGATGCCAAATGAGACCATCAACACATCAATTTGACATTTCCACTATGTTGTTCATTGTCCTGAAAGGTTTTCCCAATATTGCCTGACAATATGACAAACCCTGAACCTAAATGGTTTACTCTGTCGATAATTGTACCTGCAAAACAAATGGCTGCATTTCCATTTTCTTTATAAATCATTGAGCATTGGAGAACCACAGTATTCAATGTATTACCTTAAGGCATGACAGACTATATGCAGGGCACCTTTCTTTAATATAAAGCCAATAATCTCATAGACATTTATACAGAAATGGCTTTACTAACTTTTTGACAATATCTATAACATAAACAACATATGAACTAGTTTAGGGACAGATATGCTTAAGAATCCTTGTAGGTTTGTAGAAGATTTAATTCATAGAATTAACAGGTCGATTTTATTGTATTTAATCAATATTATATAAAATGTTTTATTACTTTTCCTTAGTTTAAACTTAAAAATGTTCAAATAAAATAAAATGCTTTTATCAATTTAATAATTTCTCTCTTTTAATTTTAAAGCTTATCCATGCAATGTTGTAACTGATAGTGTCTGTGTACTTTGTATTTGAAGTGATTTATATTAGTTTTCCTATACATAAATGCGTTTACAGTTTAGATGCTGTCGGTATTGTACATTTCAGTGTATATACAAATGTGCAAACATTATGAATACTAATGAGATCAGGCTGCATGGGAGTGGCTAATCTGATCACTCTTGTTCTTCATCAGAAACCAAAAACTCAAATGTATTTCTAATGTGAGAAGAGCGGGGGGGGGGGAGTCTTTGAGCAAATAGCAGTGCAGACGGGGTGTGCGTGGGTCGATAAGACCTATATTTACTGATGGAGAGAGGGCTACAAATCATTCATAGGAGGAGTTCATCAGAGCATTATAGATACACTCACTGATTCTCAGCTGGAGGGATTTGGGAGCCAGTCATTTTCACTGCTCCCCAGGGGTAAGAGCGAAGGTCACGGGCTCCAACCTAGACGAGATCGCAAAACACCGGCTGGTTTAGGCTGAAGTTGAGAGAAGAAGAGAGAAATGGAGAAAGAAAGAAAGAGGGGGGGAGAGAAAGTGTGAGAGAGAGACAGTCAGAAAGTGCGTTCTCAGCGGGGTCAGTATTAGTGCTGTGTTGGTGTTTCTTGTGCCAAGAAAAAGAATAAACAGCAGAAAAAGAGAGGAAAGAATGTGGAAAAAACGGCAATGGAGTACACACAGGGGGCCAAGAAGGGCATGCATTGACAGTGCATTAAACAGGAACGGAGGGAGGGGAAGGACAATTAGAGATAGACAAGATTGGAAGTTTGACCATTTCTCCTCTAACCTCAGCTTTTCATTTGAATGTGAATTTGATGCTAACGTGACCTGTTATGTAAGAGTAATCATGAAGAAAGAAAACAAACACCTGTGCATTCATGTTTAAGTTATGATGTGAAATAAGGGCTCTAAGAAACATTCTGATTTTAAAGCATAAACAGAATGTATCTCGTTTCGTCATTTCTAACTTGTACTGTACATATGACATTATTCCCCAGAGGAAGATTTTGTTAGTTTGTCGAATTAACCGATGGCTCAGTTACGTTTCTTTTAGATTTCAACGCTGTCTCAGATGTTTCTCTGAAAATTGCTTAAAATTGTTGACAGTGATATTTGTGATTTTTCTTTCTGGTTCACCCAAAAAAGATAGTGTTTTTCAATTCTAATATGGGTAATTTTGTGACTCTTCTGGGGTTACTGGGGTCATTAGCGTAGGGATTGGTCTTTCAATAAGGGAGCCATGGCAACAACACACAGCATGTTAGCTGCCAGGTATCGACCTCAATAACTGGTAGAGAACCTTTAAAAGCTGCTGGAGCCCTGGCCCAGAAGCAGCCCAGATCAAAGGAGCAGTCTATCAATATCATCTTTGACTGTCAGCCTACAGGTAACTCTTCACCATCACACTCAATCTCACCCGTTGATCAGAGACAAAAACACTGTCAGTTTGGATTTGATACAACTTTAATTTGTCACCACACACTTGTTTTTCACCCTAGAGCACTGAGGTACTTAGAGCCAGGTGGACCAAAGAAATGGAGAAGGAATGAGTGAGTGAAGATCACTGATAATGCAATTTTCATGTAATGATTAAGAATTTTGACTTTGCATTTGATTTACATTTCTCAACACTAAGTTCAAATTACATTTGGTCAAATTATAAAATTAAAGGTCAGTTCAAATAATACAGTCAAGACTAGACTTAAAGCTTGTGTTGTTTAATCACTACCATGACCTGCACCCACCTAGAACATAGGTGTTACACGAGTCGGTAGAGATCTTAGCCGGAGCACTGCTTCAGGTATCGACCAAATACTGCTGCCCACATCGATAACCACTGCAGTCCAGCTGAGTGCCTCTGGAGCAACACAAACGAGGCAGATAAAGATCCGCTTTTGCTCATCCACGCTCATCTGAGCTTGTTTCCTTCCATGCACAACAGTTCTCACACAATAGTGCTGCTTCTCAGAAAAAAATGCTCTTGCATTGTGGTTTAAGGTATTGAATCGATATTTCCTAGGTGTCATTTACTATGTGGATCTGTTTTACTCAAACAAGATTAAGTAAGGTTGACTCATTACATTGCTGAAAGATAGGCTGATGCAAACCATCCAAATAAACACTTCAGAATACCCTGATTTTGCAGAGTAAAGCATGTTCTATGGTAAGCATGTTTTGTATGTCGTGGAACAGCAGTCCTGTAAAAAAATACGTAAAAATACATTCTAACGCAATCCCTATACCCATAACCTATAACCCAAACCCTAACAATAACCTAACCCTTAAACCAAGAACAATCCTGCTCCTGGGGGCAACCTTTCTTATAAATGTAGCTCCAATTAAACACACCCCTGAACTAGCTAACCAAGGTTTTCCAGATTACTAGAAACCTCAGGCTGGTGTGTTGGGTCAGATTGGAGCTAAATTCTGCAGAACAATGGCCCTCTAAGAGCAGGAGTGGACACATCTGTCTTAAGTCAAGTCAAGTCAACTTTATTTATATAGCGCTTTTCACAATACAGATTGTATCAAAGCAGCTTCACAGTATTAAATAAAATAGTACATCAATGTTTGTTTCTGGTGTAAAACATCCACGTTTGGTAATGCAGATCAATAGCACTGTTGAATCGATTAATCAAATTAAGTATCCCCAACTGAGCAAGCCAAAGGCAACAGTGGCAAGGAACCGAAAAACTCCATTAGGTGACCTAATGGAGAAAAAAAAACCTTGGGAGAACCCAGGCTCAGTCGGGGGCCAGTTCTCCTCTGGCGTTTATGAAGTAGAGACCGGATTTAACTGTAAGATTAAAATATTATATGAATGCCTGGCTGAAGAGATGCGTCTTTAATCTAGTTTTAAACTGGGAGAGCGAATCTGAGCAACGAACAGTATCAGGAAGGCTATTCCAGAGTTTTGGTGCTAAATGTGAAAATGCTCTCCCTCCTTTGGTGGATCTGGATATCCTAGGTATGACCAGAAGCCTCGAATTTAGTGATCTTAAAGAGCGCGATGGATTATAGGGCGATAGAAGATCCGTTAAATAAACTGGAGCTAAGCCGTTTAGGGCTTTATAAGTCAGTAGCAATACCTTGTAATTAATACGGAACTTTATAGGTAACCAATGTAGTGATGATAAAATTGGTGTTATATGGTCAAACTTTCTTGATCTAGTAAGAACTCTAGCGGCGGCATTTTGGACTAACTGTAGCTTGTTTATTGAGGATGCAGGACAACCAGCTAATAAAGCATTACAGTAATCTAGTCTCGAGGTCATGAATGCATGAACTAGCTTTTCTGCATCAGAGACAGATAGCATGTTACGTAATTTATCAATATTTCTAAGGTGAAAAAATGCTGTTTTTGTAACATATGAAATATGATTTTCAAAAGACAAGTTACAATCTAATATAACACCCAGGTCTTTTACTGTAGAGGATAAAGTAACAGGACACCCTACTATGTTAAAGTTGTATTGTGAGAGGTTTTGTGGGCGGTTTTTTGAACCGATAAGTATTACCTCTGTCTTATCTGGATTTAATAAAAGAAAATTGTGCGTCCTCCAATCTTTTATATCTTTAACACACTCTGTCAATTTGGATAATTTAGCGTTTTCATCCGTCCGTGATGAAATATATAGTTGAGTGTCATCAGCATAACAATGGAAACTAATTCCATGTTTCCTTATAATATTTCCAAGTGGCAGCATATATATTGAGAATAATAGAGGGCCTAACACAGATCCTTGCGGCACTCCATAGTTTACTGGAGTAATGATCGATTTTTCTCCGTTTAAATAGACAAAATGGTAGCGGTCAGATAGGTATGATCTGAACCAGCTTAATGCTTGTCCTTGAACACCGGTATAGTTTTGTAGCCGATCTAAGAGTATTGTGTGATCTATAGTATCGAACGCAGCACTAAGATCAAGTAAAACTAGTATTGAGATACAGCCTTGGTCAGAAGCTAAGAGTAAATCATTTGTGATTTTAACGAGCGCAGTTTCAGTGCTATGATGCGGCCTGAACCCAGACTGAAACTTTTCATAGGTGTCATTTTCTTGCAAGAAAGAGCCCAGTTGGGCAGACACAACTTTTTCTAATATTTTGGACATAAAAGGAAGATTTGAAATGGGTCTATAATTTGCTAGGTTATTTGGGTCTAATTGTGGTTTCTTAATGAGTGGTTTTATAACTGCCAATTTAAATGTTCTTGGAACATGACCTAAAGATAAAGACGAGTTAATAATATTGAGGAGAGGCTCTTCCACTATAGGTAACACTTCTTTCAATAGTTTAGTTGGTATGGGATCTAATAAACATGTTGTTGTTTTAGAGGAAATGATAAATTTATTTAACTCTTTTTGTTCTATAGTTGTAAAGCACTGTAATTGTTCTTGCGGGGTGATAATCGAGGCTGAATTATAAGGCGCGATTGAAGATTGAACGTTTACAATTGTGGATCTGATGTTTTCTATTTTCTCAGTGAAAAAATTCATGAAATCATTACTACTAAACTGTAACGGAATATTTTGTTCAGGTGACGCTTGTTTATTTGTTAGTCTAGCCACGGTGTTAAATAAGAACCTAGGATTGTTTTGGTTATTTTCTATAAGTTTGCGGAGATGCTCAGCCCTGGCCGCTTTTAGGGCCTTTTTATAGCGTGACGTACTGTCTTTCCAAGCGATTCTAAAAACCTCTAAATTAGTTTGTTTCCATTTACGCTCTAAATTACGGGTTTCTCTCTTTAGAACACGAGTAGTATTGTTGTACCATGGTGCTTTAATTTTCTCTCTGACCTTTTTTAGTCTCATAGGTGCAACAATATCCCATTTTCCAGAGAGAACGGTGCTCATAGTGCTGGTTAGTTCGTCTAGTTCATCTGTTTGTTTAGGTTCAGGCAGCAGCTGAGACAGATCCGATAAGCAATTTGAAAAATTATCTATGGTGGATGGAAGGATTGTTCTGCCTAATCGATAACGCGGCGCAGCATGATATATTACCGGGGTACGTAATATGCAAGTTACCATGTAATGGTCAGTTACATCATCACCAATCAGACGGGGCTCGTGCTTATAGGAGTATCCTGATGGAGTAGACTCATTTAGACCGAAATAATCATTTGGTTTAAGCCAGGTTTCAGTAAGGCAAAGTACATCTATGCTATTATCTGTGACTATTTCATTTACAATAACTGCCTTAGGTGTGAGTGATCTAATGTTTAAAAGACCTAGCTTTAGAAATTGTTTTTGTTTACTAATAGCAACATTTTCTGTTTTAATAACAATTAGATTTTTCCTAGATCCTGCAGTAGATTTATTATTTGATCGCACTAAACGAGGAATAGACACAGTTTCTATGCAATGTTCTACACTAGTATTTATATCAGTTAATTTGGTGCAGCAGAGACTATGATTTGGACTTTTGGTTACTAGTCAAAAGGTATTTAACATTTTGGAGATGTTATCTGACAGAAGATCCGATCCGAATCTGTTTGGGTGTAAGCCATCAGCACGGTAGCCTAGGACACTCCCAAAACAGATTCCAATTATTTACAAAGAGCAGTTTCTGCTCATTGCACCATGACGTTAACCATTCATTTAGCGCGAATAATCTACTAAACTTGTCATGTCCTAGACGGTACGTGGGAAGCGGTCCTGACACAATGATCGTTATATCAGGCGATGTGCTGCGTACCGTATCGATCAGATTCCTGAAGTCTTTCTTCAGAACTTCCGTCTGGCGCAGCCTGATGTCGTTCACTCCCGCGTGCAATACCAAAGTTCCGACGCGCTCGTTATCGTTCAGAATCTCGGGAACGCGAGCAGCGATTTCAGAAACACGAGCACCAGGAAAGCAGTGACTGTGCACCTTATTTTTACCTGATGTAGCATGGACGTGCCGAACAATGGAATCACCGATGATCACAGCATCGCGTTCTGTTTCGCGAAGAGCGGAGAAGCGGTTTTGTGTGGATAACTCGAAAACCGGGAGGGTCGGAGAGGGTCTTGGTCTAGACCTGACTCGCGTCTTCCGCTGCGGAAATATCCAGGCATCGTGGTGGCGTGTTGGAGCCGGAGTGAACGAGACCATGGCTGATCGCGACCTTGGCGCTCGGGACCGATGCCGAGTAACGCACGGAGTAGACGAGGTCGGAGTCAGCCGGTTAGTAACATTAATCTCTGATTTGTGAGCATCAGCGCGTGATGTTTCAAGAGCCAAACGCCGGTCTCTCAGCTCGGCCTGTCTCACTAAAAGGTCGTGGATCTGTTTCTCAACAGCTTCCAGCTCAGACTGTACCGCGTGCAGCTCAAATGTGTCCTCACCTGCACCAAAAGGTAGACTACTTGCATCTGATATATTCGCCATTTTAACAGATGGACAGTAAGTTAGCAACGACACTACCAGTGATGCTATCAATTAATACTAATTTCTGACAAGCGTCTTAGATATAATCCGTCTTTTAAGTGGTACGGGTGTAGAGTAGACGCACGATAGGTGAAAAATGTTTGTAAGTGAGTGTTGAGAAGACGCGTTCAGCCGTGATCCCCGGGAGTAACCTATAAGAGTATCCAGCGTAGAATCACTAACAGGCTTGAGACACGTCTGCTCAACAGTCCGCGTTGTAACTATGAGGTTTGAGCAGTAGTGCTTCTCAGTGAGGAAAAGTAGAAAATGTTTGTTGTAAGTAAGTTTAAAGAGTAAAATCAAGAATTATAAATCAAATCGATAGAGCTCCAAAGACAACAACGCGTTCAGACGCGACGCATGCGCATTCTTAAGTTAAAGGAAATTTTTTAATTAATAGACTGGTATACTAGCCCATACCGTGACCATAAAATCATATTAGTTTTCTGAAGTGTTGTTCCATCAACATGCCACGCTATTTTAAAGAAGATTTGTAGAGTAGAAAAGGTTAAGCAAGTTGTATTATAGGAAAATAGGACCATGTAAGATGTCTTGTGGTTTTAATTTACAGTTCTCAACACCAACTTCTCTTGTTTTCCGATGATTAGCACATTCACATCATACGGAACAATCAATTAGCAAAACCTCAGTCACTAGAATGGGTAGACTTATTGGTGTTTGCATCAGAGATACCATCTAATCGCCTGGTATTATCCTCCCCTTTCAGGTCAATTCCATCTCCCTCCGTATCTGTAATGCCTGAAAGTTTCTAATTAACATGTTCCAGCGTGTTGTTTTGCTCCTTCATCGCATTCTAATTTGCCTAATGCTATGATCTCCCATTTGTGTTTTGTGGGCAAGCTAATTGAATTCGCTTTTGATGTGTTTATATTTTTAGGGAGGGAGACCTGCCGTTAGTTTCATTGTGCAAACTGGTGCTAATTGCTAAATGAGAGCCAGTTAGCGGCAGCTGCTAATTCAGAGTAACACAGAGCGGATTTGTTCGAGAACTGAAACTAGGTGTGATTGGGAGAACGGAGGCTTAATCAAAAGCCATCGTTCTCCTGGGGGTGAGGGAAGGGGGTTTCGTTGCCCTCAGCTGGCATTTGCTTCGTTCCAATACAAAAAAAGTGCTTCAAATGCATGACAAAAATAATGATTCTCAAGTGGGAACTGTTGTCTCTCCATTCTGCAGGAGATCATCTGACAAGCCTTTCTGACACCGCTTGACTGTCTTGTACCTTTGTTCTCACTGGTCCACAAAATCATTTAGTGGACTTCACCTCAGAGCCCGGCAGCTTAGCAAGTGTGCGTCACATATGGCCCTCTTCTGAGCAGCTTTTGGATGAAAGCAAAAGCCAGGCTTATTTCTTTAATTCTTTATTTCATCATTTTGTTCCTTGCAGCCGTGTTCAGGAAAAAAGGCTTTCCAGTACGCTCCCATGGGACGCACATCTCCTGGCTTCTGTGCTAATGTGGTGCTGTCAATTGAAGTGGTTTCTGCACCAGTCCCAGACTTGGCAACTCTTGTGGTACTTTTTGCATGTTTTTTGGTTCTTGTTTTCCCTTGTGCATGGATGCGTTCATAAATAAATGCACAGATCCTGCCCAAAAATAAAATTGTGCTCCCTGTGTGCCCCCCAAACCACCCCACCCCCCAACTCCATTTTTTTGTGCTGTTCTTTTTAAGTGTGTCGACAGGCAGGGGAACGGTACTCATTTCATTAGCATTGACATTAGCAGATGCCACCGCAAGCTTTAGAACTACAAAGGCTCTAGGGTTCAAAGCCACCCTGCCTGGATAAACAGATCCCCTGGAAAAAGAGAGAGAGGGAGGAGAAAGGAAAAAAGATCATCGAAGTTCTTGCGTGGAAGGGTTGCCATTCTTTCTGATCATTTAGTGGCTCCTTGCTCTGCATTCACCCCTTTACACTCTCCCCCCAGCAGAGAGTTTATTCATTTAGATAAAGCCCCCTGCTGACTATGGTACATCTGGGCCTTAATTTTCTATTAGGAGTCCCAGTTTGGTTCCATGTTGTTTAAATTATGCTAAATCCATATAGATGAATGAAGACATCAGATCGTATTTATATTTAGGGCTGTATTTATCTCTATACATGTGTTTGAGAAAGGTTGAAAGTGAATTTTAAGCCCTATTTGAATGAGAATTTGTACATGGGGACATTTAGATGAATAAGTCTGTGATTTTATTGCTCTCCAAATCGGAAATGTCTGACTCACTGGCATGTTGAACATTGACTACATCAGAAACAAATTTACAGTTCATAAGACTGAACTCATTTGACCCTGTGGATTAATTGTCATCTGATTGTGTTTTATCACAGTTGAGCTTGCAAATTTTCTTTTACAGATGTCTCCCTGAGAATTACTGTCTGAATAGTGCTAATGTATGTGTTTCCGTGGGGGCTTGAGCTGTGGCTCTAATGTTGTAGTATTGTAGTGGCCTAGTAATAAAGTGGCCTCACTGATTTCCATACACAGTGTTTGCAGTGATTTAGGGCTTGATGAAAGATGATTAGGTGACAGGTTTATAATGAATAACTGTGCGTAAGAGGGACACGCGGGAGGACGCGTTGCTCCTCTCCCCACTATTTACGGGATCTTTGAGATTGCAATCTAATATGTGATTAGCCTCTCTGTTATTTATTCTTCAATTTGGAGGGATTTCTGTGTTTTGATAATATGATGTGAATTATTTATTGGCCTAATCTCTGCATTTCCTCTCCTCCGCATGTCATTTAGCTCCCAAAGGCAAAGATATGTCATCAGATAATGCAAAACAGAATCTGTCAATGAAAAGATGAGTTGCACAAGTTGACTATAATACATTTTCTTTAGACTTATACTGTGAGACTTTACTGCTAACATTGAGAGCAAGAGTTGTGCTTTGAGCCACTTCAGTGTCCCATCTGACCTGGTCTTAAATTAAAAGTGTCTCTGTGTAGCCATGGAAATTTGTGGTAATTAGACCTATTTGGCGGAGGTTAATCACGACTGACATGAGCAGATGAAAAGGCGAACAGTAAGTGCTGCTGATGCAGCTGGTAACCTGCACTGAACTCAGTGGGTAATTTTGTTCGCACAGTGCCTAACATTTATGTTGAGTGCCGAACACTCAACACTTGCACATATTTGGATACTGATGCATATAAACATGACCTGTACTGTCACGTCACTTTACGCTGTTATGTTTTTTTTTTTTGCACAGTATGATTTTTTTTCTTTGCGCAGTATGTAGGAAGCTGAATGTATTGTACCATATACTGAAATTACTTTGGCCTGAATTTGTGTATTTTAAAATTTAAGCTTTCAATTTCAGGTATTTTACATTCAACCCCATATATAAATAAGTAGTGGCTTATTTCGTGCTCAAATACTGAATTTTGGCAAGTGTGACTTAGTTTAGATTATTTACTGGTAGATGTATACATTAGCATAATGCTTATGGACTGTTAAATACAGTCCAGGCTCATTAGAAAAACGTAAGCCTGTCTGTGGCAAAAAGAAATTCAAACCGCAAAATATGTTGCGCCGTGCACGTTTCACGACAATTTCAAAGTAAAATGTCCAGTGAGTGGCGCTAAAAGCGTGTTTAGTTTATTTTCCGGAACAGATGAACGTGTATATGGCAACATTTTATTACGACGGAGTTTGTACATTAGCCTGACTACGTCAGACTTCGTACTTCCGCTCAATTTCATTTCGCTTCTGTACTCAGTCTGAGACCGCGTCATAGCTTTCCGTTTTCCTCCGGCCTGAAAACAGCCGGCCAATCAACAAACAGAGGGCGGGCTGAGAGCCGTGACGTAGACGCTGATTGTACCGTGGATGCGTAGATTTACTTCACATAATCTGCAAAAGTCGTTCACAGCCATGTTCACTCCGGTATTTCGCTCTATGGTTTTGTTTTCGCATCATACATGTGTTTACAGTGGAAGTTAGATGCGGCTGAGCATGCACATAACACATGCCATAACCAAACGTTATGTGATTGGCTTACGGGTAACCAATGATTTTAAGCTTCAGACTAGCGCCCCCAGGCGGTAAAGAAAACGTTTTTCTATTACGGAACTCCAGACTCTCTCTACGAAGCAAAGCGAAGTAGCAGAGTCTGGTATTACCAGGCTATTTGTACATATCACTGCAGTTCTGAATTGAAATATTCGGTGAGTGGCGCTAAAAGATTAATGCTCCATCAAGTTTTAAAATAACGTACCTACACTAAACCCTAAACCTACCCGATAGTGTTAACAAAAGCAAATGCGACAACGCAATCGTAACCATGCCATTTTGGCTTGTTTTTCAACTTTGAGCTCTTTTATCGTGACTAGTCTTTCATGGGATTCGTACCCGAGCTCTCCGTATCACAAGTACAATATAACAGCTGAGCTATCGAGCAAGCTTAGTATAGTAAAGCCTCATGGCCACCGGGACGATTATCACGCACACTTATCTCCAGCGTTTTTCAAGATGTTTTTGTGTTCATGCCCAAACAATTTTCACTGGCGATGCGCCGAGTGAATGTGCAAATTCACTCCCTGAAAGTATGGCGCTTATTGAAAAACAGAAATACCCCGGTACACAAGGTGGTGCTGCGCAACTTTACGCTTCTTTACACTCACCTGTCACGCAGAAGACGAGACCCTTTACATGCTTGCCAAAACCATTCACACACTTTTTGCTAACAGATTTTTGTAGCCGCTGTGGCATTTGTCATAAAGTTCTTTGTGTTCAGACACCAAAGAGACCAGCTCTACATTCATCTTGCCTCATTGCATCTTCTTCTTCATCTACTTACTTCCTCTTCGTCGTCATCTTCTATCAATGTGTGCTCGGCAAGACCGTTTTGTGCTTGAGTGCCACCAAGTACTGTAACTTCAGCAGCTACAGGCACGTGAACAAAAGCACCAATCTCATTGATCGGCCAGTTTTTAAAGCAGCGCGTCAAACCAAAATAACGAACCAGAGGCTTTTTTTTTAATTATGCTTTAATGCCTGGCGTTTTGTACGTCAATGTCATACTCACATTGGCGCCCTTTGTTTAGTCACGAGGCGTTAAACGTCGGGTGAAAAGCATGCGCGATAATCGCCCAGGTGTGCACGGGCCTTAAAACTGAACATGTAGAGCTGGTTAAGTGATGCAAACTCCAAAATATATAACAATATAAATATATAAGTGCATTACAAATCATGCACTATGGTAAAACATGTTTTGAGGTCATAACATAATTGTGCAAGGAGCTGCATGAAAACAAGTCTTTAATCTTCCCCTGTAATCATAATGTGCTTGCTGTTTTACTGCCTCTAAATAATAATAATTCATTACATTTATATAGCGCTTTTCTCGACACTCAAAGCGCTTTACATAGAAGGGGGGAATCTCCTCAACCACCACCAATGTGCAGCATCCACCTGGATGATGCGACGGCAGCCATATTGCGCCAGAACGCCCACCACACACCAGCTTACTGGTGGAGAGGAGACAGTGATGAAGCCAATCAGTATATGGGGAGGATTAGGAGGCCATGATGGACAGAGGCCACTGGGCAAATTTGGCCAGGATTACACCCCTACTCTTTCGAAAGACATCCTGGGATTTTTAATGACCACAGAGAGTCAGGACCTCGGTTTAACGTCTCATCCGAAGGACGGTGCTCTTTTGGCAGTATAGTTTCCCCGTCACTATACTGGGGCATTAGGACCCACACAGACCACAGGGTGAGCACCCCCTGCTGGCCTCACTAACACCTCTTCCAGCAGCAACCTGGTTTTCTCAGGAGGTCTCCCATCCAGGTACTAACCAGGCTCAGCCCTGCTTAGCTTCAGTGGGCAACCAGTCTTGGGCTGCAGGGTGATATGGCTGCTGGCTCTAGTGTTCATTTCTTTTAGAAACTGCTGTGATATGTACCTATTTTACGTTTTGCAAAAATGTTGTCATGGGTAGGCCTACGTTTTTCCAATGAGCCTGTGTTGGTTAAATACTTATCCACAGACAGAAGGGGATGGGCTAAAAGTTCTAGCGGTGATCAATCAGAGGGTCTCCCTGACTAGAGTGTTCACATGAGAGAAATGATTATTGAAACGCTCATGATTGATCACGCTAGAACTTTTAGCCCATCCGCTTCTGTTACATGTCCCTATTGTTAGCTGTTGCCGCTGAGTGCATAGTGTCCAATATTCCACACATTTTTGGTTTAAATACACCATCTGGATATTTAGTGCACTATGGGTCACTGTTTTTTTCTCTTCTCTTCAGTAATAAGAACCTTACAGTAGACCTTTACTTCACCTTCAATGTGCGTAATTTTTTTTTTTTTTTTTTTTTTTGCCTATTGAATTTTCTGGATCCATCACAAGAAGCCATCTGAAGCCTAATGATCTGCGGCCATGTACACAGTTTATCTTCAGTCCAGCAGTGTAATGAGTGGGAAGAGCTCCACTGAGTAGGCCCGCTGGGCCAAGAGATTCCATTAGCACGAAAATGGTGTGACACTTTCAACTTTTTTGTTCACAGCTCGGCAAACAGATGTTTTCTTGCGTATTCATCAAGTTGTCCAGGCTCATGAAGCACATGATGCTTCTGGATATGACTTAATGCAGAAATGCATGCCTCTGGGAAATGAATTGAGGGTCATCAGACCTTCTGTGTGAGAACTGCCTTCAAAACCAAGAAGCATGCAGATTGTATTTGGTCTTGCTTTATCCAGTAATTGTTTATTTTTTTCTTGCTGATGAAGAACAGACAGTAGGTGTTTTCTGTTAAAATGTCAGGATTCATTATGTGATGAATACATACACAGTATGCGGTTTGGTTTAACATTTAATGTTCATTTTGCTTACATATGGAATAATTATCTAATAATGCAATATATAGATAAATATACCTATATAACACTGCTATAAATATTCAGGCTGATTCAACTAGTTACTTGTGTTTTTGAACTATTTATTAATAGGATAGACATTTGTTTGTGAATCAGACGGCAGCCATTGATGGCTTGGTTGGAGCCAATTAGTAATCCATCCCCCCCCAATACGGTTGCAATACGGAAAAAGCTGTTTGCAAATTAGCAAGTGAATCTAACTAATTCATAATGTGTTTTCCCCTTTTTAATGTCCATGAGGGTCCCGCCATGTGCATATATTGATGAGCTCAAATGCAATCTAATGCTGTGCTGTCAACACTTGTCATTGAGGTTTGGCCGGTGCTTCCCCTAGTGTAGAGCTAATGGAAGATGCTAAAATGAGATAATTAGGGAACCAAATAATGCTGCACTTAGACAACCACTGGGGGTACAAAGGAAGACTATGTGTGTTAGTGCAGATGCAGTGGCTAGGAGAGTGGAAGAAGGATTAACAGAACTGATTTAAAGGGATTAGCAAGTCCTACTGAATCCAAGGAGCCACCAGAGCCCCCTACCACACGCTCCTCAAGCCGTAATCCTTTTCAAGTGTGCCACAGAATTGGTGTTCCCTGTAATCTGCCCGATTCATATGATGAAACCCAATACACTTGACAACCTCTGTGAACGGGGGCAGACGAAAAACAATGACTGTAAAATGCAGCTCAGCCAAAGCTGGATTAGTATAGAAGCAAGTGTTCCACTGGAGCTCCTTTCACAGATGGACTTCATGGAGGTACTGGCGTCAAGAGCCTCTGCATGATGCCACTGTCTTCCTCACAATGGATACTTTTTGTCCTAGATCTGTGATATGTTTCTCTGATTGCATCCATACCTCATGCTCAAGCTAAAAGGGAGGGTGTGGATCTATGCTAATGTTTCCCATCCATCATGTGGATATTAAATGGCAATCACTGCTGATAAGAGGGGCCTGAATGTGCCTACAGCCACTTAGAAAACAAAAGAAATGTGTGTCCATCAACAATAATGGGCCAGGGATGCATATTCAGTAAAACATACATTAGTGCCTCAAATGGAGCTGGGAGGAGGCTGTCCTTGCTATTTGAGCAAAATGGAAAATTTAATTACACTACCATTTGGCGCAAGCAATGTTAACATCACTTGAGGCGCTGCCAAGTCACGTTCCTCTTCCCCATCCAAAGGGAAGGTTTTGAAGAGGAGTGATTGGATGGCTCGAAGACCAATGGAGTCTCAGGTATCGCTTTAATGCGATGGACTGGAGGAATCATGGTGCCTGTGGTAATTATTTTGCTGCCGTTCTGTTGGGAGTTGGGTGGCGGGGCAGCTGTAATTAACGCTGGGCTGATGGATCCGGTGACTTCCTGCTCAAGGCACACTTCAGGGATGGCACGGGAATAAGAATAAGCGTAGTCTCCAGAGGCCGAAACCGCCATACATTCTGCCTTTAAATTATTACAGAGAGATGAGTGATAGCCCATATCCAGATAAGTGGGGACTGCAAACTCGGGTTTAAAAGGATATTTCACCCAGAAAATCTAAATTCTGTTATCATTTACTCACACTCGTGTGGTTTTAAACCTATGACTTACGCTCTTCTGTGGAATATAAAAGAAGATATTCTGAGAAATGTATCAGTGTTTGTTTTTTTCTTGGAAGTAAATTGTAACCAAAACTGTTCACAATATATTCTTGTGTTTCACAGATGATGAACAAAATGATGTTGAGTAAGTGATAACAGATTTTATGGTGAATAATTCCTTTTAGCTTTGTATTTTAGCTTAGCATGAAGAACTTTTCATAAAAATGTGTTACATTTGAGATGATTCTTTTTTTAAAGGGATTGTTCACTCAAAAATAATAGGGCACCATCTCATGTTGTTTCAAACCTGTATGACCTTTATTTTGTAGAACACAACAAGAGACTTTATACACTATTCAGTATATGCATGAGGCATATGGACTACTTTATATGGTGCTTATTTGAACATTTTGGAGCTTAACATAATTTTTCCCCAATTCACATTCATTGTTTGGAAAAAGCAGCCATTTAAAATTAATTGTAATTTCTTTTTTGTGTTCAACAGAAGAAAAATGTATACAGGTTTGAAGCTGTAAATTAAAGAATTAATTTTTTTAAGTGAACTTTGCCTTTAAGCCAAATCCATTTAATTGGAAACAAATTTGACAACAGGTTTACTTCTAATAGAATTAGACGTTTTTTAAATTAATATTCTTTTTAATATAAATTATCCAGTTGTCATTAAACTCCCATTCCAAATATATCACCGGATGAACACGCAAGTGGGTCGTTTAATTGATTTAGAGGTTAACGATCCAGTCTTAGCATTGCGCTGTTAGTTTTTAAATGTCAGATCTCTCAAACCTGCCCTTTGTGTCAGCGGCAGACAATGAGAGCGTGTGTGCATGTATGTGCACAGGTTAAGTTGTAACTTTCTGCAAAGGTCTATTATAGAGCACATTGTTACAAGACCAGTCAGTGGTTCAGTCTAATAACACTGAGCCTAATTCATGTATGAAATCAAAGCCATGATATCATTTGAAGCACTACCCTTGTGACAGTAGGGAACTCTTTGTTCTTTGCACTGTGTCCTCAAAATGTCAGATTTTTATCTGTCTCAGGATGTCCACCTAGCATTGCAGAGAGGAAGGTTTCAGGCCATGGTGAGAAGAATGTTCCTGTGGTTAAGTGCTGTCCTTTGCTTTGAGGCTTTCTGGAAAAAAGAGCATTTAATGACCTGTGAAGATGGGTAAAAGAAAAACACATCCAAGTGATCAGATAATATCCTCAGCAGGGCGGTCACAAGCTTGGCCACAGTCAGATTTCTTTTGGCCTCAAATCCATATTGGAAACGTCTATATCTTATCAATGCATGCTGAGGCTTTAGAAAAGTATCACAGAGTGAAAGAAATCAAGTTTTTTCCCCCCGCTTTTTATCTTACCCCTGTTTGCAGCTCAAAGGCTACTCATGAGGAACTCTGTAATTTTTCTGAAAGATCTGTCTGCATGGAACGTCCTGCCTCTGTTAGCTAATGAGTGCTTATTTAAACCACTCACACACACGTGGGACATTGAAGCAGAGATATCCAACAGCTATGTGGGCACGCAGCAAGCTGGGATATGAGAGCACAAAGTCTAATTTTGACATGATAATAGTGTTAACAAGGACTACTTTGAAAGGCGTAGGGGCCACAAAGCAAGATCTTTTTAGCCTCAAGGGCTGCACTCCTTATTTTTATAGTACGTCTTTTAAACAAACTCATTTCAGTTTCTGAATAAATAAATAAATAAATAAATAAAGCACACTGACTGCACATATACCACAGTATATATCTCATAACTGCAATACGTGTCATTTAACTAAAGTTTTATAGGCCTTACAGACATGGACGGATGGATGGATTGGTGGACGGATGGATGGATGGATGGATGGATTAGTGGATGGATGGATGGGTGGGTGGATGGATTTATTTATTGATTTATAGTTTATTTCCCAGAATGTATTACAGAAAATTTCTCTTCCTGTCATTTAGAATTCCAATGTAATGTCCTGTGTCCAATTCAAATCAATTCTTAAATTCGACATTTTTTTTGTATTAAGCCATGTTTGTGAGTTATTGTACTTGTGGTTACCACAGTAATGAAAACATCACATAGACCACACTGTCTTGAGGGGTCGTGTGTTGAATAATGCTGCTCTAGTTCAAAGCTGAATATATTTTCTCCAACAATGGGATATATATCACATGCATAAACTGAACTAATTGCTGCATTGTTATAGTCGGTGTAAAATTGTCATGTAAATCTCTAATTGCAATATTTTTATGTTGCAGTGCAGTGCTTCAGTCTGGTCAGTGTGATCTACAGTAGAAAAGGTAATGCTTCTATATTTTACAGTGTACATTACTTTCTTCGACACAACAATTATGGAGATGAGATTTTCATCCATGCGTTCCAATTGTCTGACTGTGTTTTCATATTAACGACATATTGATCTCAGATTGCTGGAGCATGTTATTTGGCTACATACATAATGGCCATCATGGCACCATTTCAATTGCAACGGTGTCACCTGACTTCTGAGACCACAAAATTGGAATATGCAGGTTTATCATGCCAGAGTCTCTTGTATATAGCACTGATCTCACAAACTCATGTAGTACTTTTGGGCTCTGTCATGTGTAAGGTCAGACAAGGTGTGCTTGGCATCAGATGGGAGGAGGGAAAACATAACATTTGTCAAATGATGTGCAGTGTTGAGTTACTACGTGTTTCTTTCAAAGTGGAATTTTAGCTGGTTTACCGACCATGCAAACCATGATCTAGTTTCAATGTAGAAGCAGTGTCAAGCATATGCATAGAGCTTTCAGTTAAGTTTATCAGTATTTATCAAGCATTTATTTGAAATCACATCTTGGATAATATGGATTAAATTCAAAAGAAACATTATTTTCAAATAGAAATATGGTAACTTTACATCTAACTAGGGCTGTCAGTCAAGAGTTTTAATTATATTTATTTTAAGTATTTATTTTATTATAATTAACATTACGCAAAGTGGCTGTAGAAGTCAATATATTATTTGTTTCATTCCCATATCATGTTTTGACATGTCTTTCAATATTTCAGAGGTAGCCTTAGGGCTTTTCATAGAAAATGTATTCTTGCATAACGTTTTTTCAGTGTTAGACTATGTACACATGCATATTGACATCTTTAGCTGTTGTGTTACATCTTGTGTGCCGAATTTTAAAGTTTTTAAAAATGGATCTCAAGACCTCTGTGTGTCATTCTGCTGCATATCATCTAGCTGTCATTGAACACAGAACGTATTGGGCATGATTAATTGCATACATTTCTTTTAATCATGTTTTTTTTTTTAATTAATGAGTTTAATTGACAGCTCTACTTGTAACACTTTACCCCAACACTGATGATGTGTCAGACAGATTCAAGAAATGATTCCTGATGGAGTTTGGTTAGTTAACATAGCTGAGAGCTGCATGCATGCAACATGGGTATTTATAACCCTTACAGCTGAATGTTAGACATCGATGGATCATCCTCTGCATTGAAAGTGAATGAGATAGGGCAAATTAATTGAGACAGTGAGAGATCAGCGCAGTTGCTCAGGCTCAAGGGCGAGTGGCCAAATTTAAGTCAGATTCTATTGAAGACACTGTGTAGACTAATTATTCTGGGCTTCACATCTGCTTGTGTGTCTCAGTTGCTGCTTCTGTCTTTTCAGTTTAGTGAACCTTGGAGGCCCCTGCCTGTTCTGAAGAATCCACCCACTCACTGTAACACACACACACACACACACACACACACACACACACACACACACACACACACACTCGCAGACAGTAATGAGAAGCAATCTGTGAGAAAAAAAAACAAAACACACATGGCAAACTACCCACAGCCACTGCAACTTTCCTTACTGTTCATCGGCAGAACGTTTCCAAACTGCATTCCGCCTCCACACCTCATGTCTCTTCACACTGCCTGTCTTCCCATGATTCCTCACCCCCTCCTCCCCCCACCCCCCGTGTAGCGCTGATGTTTCCACCATGGCTTCTGGGAGATGGAAGTTGTGAAAACCTCCCGATTGGCCTTGCAGAAGGAAGAGACAAACAAAAGGGGAGCAGAGAGTTGTTTGAAGCCTGTTGAGAGGAAGGAGAGAGAGCAAGAGAGATGGCAGAGATTGAGGAAGCTGTAGAGCAGGGGCTCAGCTGCTCCCTGGAGGGCTGGCAGAGGGTTTTCGGGCAAGGGAGGAGAGATCTGGGTTGTGGAGAGTGAGTGAGGGAAGAAAAGAGAGGAAGAGAAGCATAGCTTTGCCCTGGTGGCTGGCAGCACAAATTGACAGAACTCTGTCGTAGCCACGTTCTCCATCCAAGGCGGAGATGAATTTGTGTCGTCCCCTCTCACGCTCTTGTTAGTCGGCATCCAGAGGGAACGGCTCCACCACGCGCCAAGAAAAGAGAGCTCAAACAATGACTAAAACTGTGTCTGAGCCAAGCAGGAGAATACTGACTTCTCTCTGTAAACCGTTTGAAGCGAATAGTACCAGCTGGAGCATCTCTTACACTTATGGATTAGGCTTCAGGTTTAGCCTTGAACGTACAGTATCTTATTTTCGTGAGAAAAAGAGCCCCGGGTCTGTGCTGCTACTGCAAACTCATTGTTTCTCAGTGTATTACACAGCCCTTTTAGCCTCTGCTTCCCCTGGGCCGTGTCACCTTGTCCGTTTCTGTGCCCCTTAACTCATGCTGAGGCCGAGGTCGACTGTTGTGAGCAGCTTATCTATTGATCCCGCCGGAAATCCAGCCGCGTTCAAGAAAATATGTTACAAATTGCATTATGATGATGAACATTTTCCTCCGTAATGCTAATGCTATTATACAGACAGCTCCATCAAATTCAATCAGCAGATGTGCGAGTCTAGAGCAGGACTGCGTTTGAAACGGAAGCAGTGCCAAGTAGGTTCAGTCATTTTGTGTGTACTAAGGACCCGTGATAAATTATTAATGAGGTATCTATAAGACCATAGCTGTCATTTGGGGTTAAATGTCCTCACCAGTTTTTGTCCCCACAGCTTTAGGAAATATCTTATGAATCTAATACAAAATAAGCATTTGAAATTGTTGATAATGAGTTGTGTTATAATGAGTGGCGTTACATTCTGGAATTGGTTATTGTCAATGTTGTGTAGTTTTGACTACAGACTGCCATGCTACAGATCAGACTACTTGGAGCAGATGAAACAAAGGAGGAAGATGATGGTGAGAAGGAGGAAGAGGGAGAGGGAGGTGCTCATTTAATCTCCTTTATCAACATATCTTACAACATTACTTATGCCTAAAAAAGTAGACCTGCATAAAGTAATCCAATATGTTAAAGGTCCCATTGCATGGATTATTTTATTATTTTAGAATGTTTCCTGGGGTGCCCTTATAATGTTAGTATGTTTTTTAGATCAAAAGTTGTTATAAATTATAAATAAAAGGCATATTTCCTAGCCTGATTTTAGCCTCTGATTTGAACGCTCTGTTTGAAGGGGCGTGTCTGCTGTGAGACTTCAGTGTAAACGCCCACTGCTGTGATTGGCTGACATGCTTGCATATGAAATATCTAGCATTACATGTGGAACTCTCTCGAAAACTTTTACTATTACAGCTATTATACGTTTTTACTATTACAGCTATCAAGATTAACGAATCGTGAGAAGTTTTTTAAGTATTTAGATCTATTCCCATCACATAAAAGTTTGCAGTGATGAGCATTGAGCAGATGACAGTCTGTTGATCGCGTGAATGAAGATCTTATCATTGCAACGCAGTTTCTGCACTCTCACTAAAGCTTTCACCAATGCAAACATGATGTTAATACAGTAAGAGCTTCGTTGTGCAGTGTAACAGCGTCATTGATTTCATAACGAGTTTTGGCAAGTGTCCAGATAAACTTGCGCTGTGTGATTGACAGCTTGGGCGATTGGAAAGGGATTGTTCTTTGATCACTTTCTGTATATATTTTAATCACAGTTTAAATAAGATTATTTTCATCCTACTAAGAGAAACAACGTGAAGTTGATCGTTTAGTCACTGGCTTGATTTACTGATGCATAAACAGTATTGAACGACTTTGAGAGAAAGATAATCTGTCTGAACTTGAACAATTACACATCAGAAATTCACATAACCAACTGGTTCTTCAGAGGCTTGGATGAAGGAACTAAAAAAATACTTTTGTGTTCATTTGTACATCCAAACACTGAGCAACTGCCATGCTTCGCTTGTTAGCAAGCCATGACGTCTCTCGAGGAAAAACCAATATCACGCTCGAGCAACTCATTTTCTCATGGGCGGGTCAAATTCTTTTTGCGGGCAAAGAAGAGAAAGGGGAGGTAACCTTTCCCCTTATGACGACATAAGGGGAAGATTCTAGATTCGCCCGTCTGAGCTTTCATTTTCTCAATAATACCCAGGGCTTGGTTTACACCTATCAAAACGTCTAGCCACTGCACCATAGGCAGGCTAGGGAAACTCATATTAAGGTTAAATTTTCATGCAATGGGACCTTTAATCGTCTGTCATGATGCACTTGAACTGCATTGCATTGTTTTTCAAGGTAATTTATTAATTTTTCAGTTATATATATATATATATATATTATATATATATATATATATATATATATATATATATATATATATATATATATATATATATATATATACACGTCACGGTTCGGTACGTTTTTGATACAGCAAAAAGAAATGCCAGAGAAATATACTTGATTTAATTTTTTTTATTCTTTTTTTTATTAAAACTAACATCATAAAGTATGATATTTTTTTACTTTGAGCAATTCTAGAGCTATAATTGACTCTTCTTAGGAGCATATAAAACAAAACAGCTCCTTGGAAAAAATTAAATGTAATATTGTAGTAGCCTAGTTATAAACAAAGGTTTATTTTAGTTCAGATTAACATTTGAGGGCAGCAATTGTATTCATAATGTCAAAATAAAACCGTTATGTTTTATGGTAAAACGACGTAATGTTACTTGAAAGCATTATAGCCTACTATTCCTGCCAAACTTCCATGGTTGCAGTTAGTGTTACTACAGTAAATGGTGAATGTTGCTGATCTGTGGACACTGGATAGTTTATTCATGGCACAGTGTTTCTTCCTGGTTTCCACGCGCTGTTTGATCCGTTAATAACGGAGAAATGTGAATGTTTCTCACTAGATCTCGCAGCGATGTTATTACTTCTGTGGCGAATTCAAATGCTTTCTTTACTGGATCTCTTATTAGCGCTGTGTAGTAACAGTGTCGCATGATCAAGATCGGCTCCCGGCCGCTGCACACTGGTCCAAACTGATAAACGGTCCTTCAACCACACAATAACGAGCAGCTTCGTTCCGCTTGCATTACGTTTGCCATTTGATGTTGGGCAATGTTGTGGTTGCGCCGGCGTCTCTTTTATGAGCGCGCTTACCACGCGTGACCCGCCTACATTTGAAATAACGAATTTTTGGTCGGCAGGAAAAATGGTCCAACGAACCGTTCGGTTTGAAAATGCGTACCGAAAACCGAACCGAAAGCCAAACGGTTCAATACGAATACGCGTATCGTTACACCCCTAATATATATATATGGCCTATTTGAAAGGTTTGATAAATATCTGTTTAAATTGCTCATAATAAAGTGGTATGAGGGACTTGTTAATTTACAACCGTTAATGTGTTTTTGGGTAACATGCTGCAGAGATTAAGTAATAATTTTATGTAACTGACATCTGTTTAGTACTTCGGGAAACCCAATTCTGATCCTGTATTTATCCATTCATCCATCCGTCCGTATCTATCTCCGTCCGTCTGTCAAACTCTGACTTTACAATCATAGGCTACTTCTGAGCACCAACACCCAAAGTGATGCACATTTAATATTATTAGAATAATTATAGATTCTTATCTCTCTATCTCTATATCTGTCTGTCTGTCTGTCGTCCGTCCATCCATCCATTCAAATTTTTTTTTTTGCCATTTCATGACTTTACAACCAGAACTTCTGAGCACCAACACCCAATGTGATGCACATTTAAGATAATTAGAATAATGATAGATTATTAGAATAATATGCTGTGTCAACAATGAAAACACTTAATTTGGAGTCATAGCACCTTTAGTCAGTGTTTGTTTTTTTCATAATGTGTTTCATCTATCAGAATTAATGCTATACACCCCTTAAAAATAACACAGTATTACCATAAAATACAAGGTAGGCCTATTACCACTTTTTTGTTGGATACTTCCCGATGATGGTATACCTTACTGCACTGTTTAAAATCAATGCCTATTAGTATGATAATTTAGAAGTACCATGGTTTTACTATCTGGTAGTGGAACTGTTGTGCTGCCATAGTACTGTTTTGTAACAGTTGGATTGTTTCATTGTAGAATTTAAACATTCACAAATATATTTCACCCTCTATTCACATCCACCAAGACCGTCTTCTGTCTGACAAATTCCCCACATGTAGTCGAGTCTCTACATCTTCCTCACTCTCCTGGATTTTCTCTTATCTCCTCTGCGTGATATACATCCAGGCAGGAAGCTACAGCCTCTTAGATTATATCGTGTCCTGTTTGCCTTGTTTGAGCGAATGACTGAACCTTAGCCCTGTCGAGGAAAATGAGATCCGGTGCTAGACCAGAGAACGAGAAATGTTATCTCCGAGTTGGAGGGCCCAATCCACCAGTCCGTCAGTGTTTACCTGCCAGGTGACAACATGATAAGACCCTTAAAGCTGAAGAACAGCCCCTCTCATTTCATCTATTACTCTCCTATTAGACACTCTGACCTGTTGTATTATCTGAGCATTTAACCATTAGCAACCATTTGTTCCTTGGAAATTTATAGTGAGGCACAAGAGATCGTAAAGGGCATATGGTGTGTCTTGCTCTGATTAGAGATGTTCTTATATCTGTTGCTGTTTGATACCCATTGCTCTCCAATTGTTTGAAAACTCTTGGAGCAATATTCAATATTATTTCATGAGAGAAATAAACACTACCGTTCAAAAGTTTGATATTAAGATATTAATAAAAGATATTAAAGGTGCTCTAAGCGATGTCACACGTTTTTTAGGCCGAAGTTTTTCTTTGTCACATACAGCAAACATCTCCTCACTATCCGATAGCTGCCCGTCCCCTGAACACACTGTAAAAAAAACGTGGTCTCATAGACAGCCCAGGCTCTACAAATTGCAAGAAAAACAAACTGGCCCAGCCTGGACCAGGAAACATAACAAACAGTGTTCGAGCCAATAAACGGCAAGAATGATTTGGGAGTGGGAGTTGGGGTGTTAGTGCGCGTGCACATGAAGAGGGGTGTGGGGAGTGGAGGAGAGAGAAGCATGAAGAGGGAAGTTAGCTAGAGGAGAGATGTCCTAGACAACGACAACGACTAACCTTAGAATTATTTTCTTGAATTTTGATATGGCCGACACACGACCAAAGAGACGACGTTCCGATGAACAAATAGCAAAGAATAGGGAAAAGGAGAAGGAACGCGTAAAGTCCCGAATTTACATCGGAAAAGCCTAGACTAGTTCATGACTGTCTCAGCACGGAAGGGAGGATGGGTGGGGGGACGGGATGAGGAGGAGGGAGGGTCGAGCTAGCCTCCGTTTTGTTTGACAATACTTTGAATGTCAACAAGAAGTGACGTCTTAGAGCACGTTTAATACTTTTATTTAGCATTAAATTGATCTAAAGTGACAGTAAAGACTTTTTGTTATAAATTTTTTTTTTTCAAATAAATGTTGTTCTTTTAAAATTTCTATTCATAAAAAAAAATTAAAAAAGTGAGTTATGTGATGAGTAACATTATAGATGTTATGATGAACTATATGCCTTTCTCCACTGACTTTCTAAGTTTTTAAGATTCTAAGAATTTCTAAGGATACTGATTTTAATAAGGTAGTTGCCTGTCTCTGAGATGGTGAACAGGAACATGGTTTGTGGAACATGGTTTGTGAAACATCAACAACACATTATTAGCTGTTTGAAGACATAGTAAAGCAAAAGGCTATTCATGTTAATTACCATTGTGTCCGACGTTGTAGAGAACGTTACTTAAAATGCATTACTATAACAAGAGATATATTTTGCAGTGTGGACAGCTTCAGTGATTATAAAGGAAGTTTTTACTTCAGTGTTCTTTGCTCACTTTCTTTATATAATTCATTCCCAGTTTGAATAACCGTTTTGTTTTTCATGCTACTGAAATAACCAATCTTAAGTCTCGGGGCGCGTCTCAATCAGCTCCCTATTGCTCACAAGCTTGTGTATCAGTAGCCTATAAAAAAAGCCTATGTCCGATGTAGGCTATGTTTATGCTGAAATATAATAAAATAATGGTTTGTATTTTTAAAAACATCTATCGCGTGTCGTTATGTGTCGTGAGTTGGCTCACATGATTTAAGTTTCACACTTCAGAACTTCCATTAAGGGAACATAATGAGCATCAATGCTCCCTGGTTTTCACTGTGCATTGTGGGACTTTTTAGGGAGCGATTGAGACAGCCCTTAAAGTGCCCCTAGTATGGTTTTCCGAATATTCCCTTTCATGCAGTGTGTAATAGCTGTTTGTGAATGTAAACGTTCTACAAAGTTGTCAGTGCACGATAAATTAAGTTAAAAAGAAAAATCCACTCCGAAAACATTTTTTTATTCGAATCCCAATGGTTCTACGTCACTAGAAAAGATATTCGCATCTTAATTAATGCCCGCCTATGTTGTATGTTAACTTTACTAGCCCTCAAACGTCATTTTACTGACAACTTCTTAAAATCTCGGAGTTCAACGGAGGATTTGCAAAACGCTTGCTCTAGAATATGGCAAGCCATTTTAGCTTAAATTGTACCCAGCGTTACTCGTCGTAATTGCATTTTTACTAGTAAGAATTCAATTAGAGAGCTCTACAATTCAATTCTTACTAGTAGCAATTACAATTAGAGAGCTCTCTTATTCAATTATTACTAGTAAAAATTACAATTAGAGAGCTCTCTAATTCAATTATTACAGTACCAAGTTTTTTTTTTTTGGACTAACTTGCTTCTCAGAATCACAACCTGTAAGTATGAATAATTATTGATATATTTTCTACCGGGTGTTCAAAATACGTAGTTTTGTGTTTTATATTGATTAAGTTTTCGGCTAACTCACGTTATTACTGTCTTACTGAAATAGTTCTGCTATAATCAGCTCTGGGCCACCACTATTACCTAAAACTGTGTCTATTAATGCAGATTGTCTGTTGTTCTTGCTACTTTGAGGAAAGATAAAGGATGGAGCTAGATTTGTTTTGCAAACTTTAATGTTACATTTTAATGTTACATCAGTCATTCATGTTAGTGCTCAACTAACATGTCCTGTTATTGATACAGTTCCCACCTGTGCACCGCAATAAATTAGAAATATACACATCGGTTTGTTGATGGACATACTCTTGTTAATTCTGATGGTGAGGAATTACAGCTGCAACATCTCATAATGTACGGGTTCTGAATATGGTAGCCTTACTGTTATCTATAAGCTTGTGCTCCAAAACAATGACAAAATTCGCATTTAGAAGACCAAACCCAACGTTGAAAATGAAAATCAGGTTGATGTCAGAATCCATGACGTCGAGTTGATGTCAACATCCAATGTCGGACAGATGTTGGATTTTGGTTGGAAATGAAAGTCGGGTTGACGTCAGAACCATTTTCTAATCTGTAAAAAGCAACAAACAAATTCATAAACCATGCTTTGTCTGTAGTCAGAATATGACTTGCTTTTTCTTTGCAAAAAAACATTATATTATTCGATTTTATTTTTTTGATTTTACAACATCAAGAGCTATAATCAACAATAATTATCAGTTTAGATTGTCTATGACCTTCACACACACACACACACACACACACACACACACACACACACACACACACACACACACACACACACAAACACACAGTTTAAGGGGTTAACATGATTTTACACATTTAAGCATAATTGGCATTAGATTGCACATACAAACACGCTCAATAAAGCACTGCGTAATTATACAGTGGTTGTATTGCTTTTGTTAATTTTCTACTACCAACAATTCAAATATAGAGGAAAAAACGTTGTGATTAGCACAGTCCCATTTGTTATTGATGAATACACAAAGAAAGGGAATGAAGCACACAAAAAATGCTTTGTTTTCAACATAATTACAAATCAGTCTGTGCAGAAGGGAGCCTCTGTTTTATTTATGCTCATCCAGTTGTTGTTGGTTTTTTTTCTTTCCCACAGTGCTGTTACCAGTCATGTTATTGTCAGCTTGTGTCTTCTGGATGTCTCTATTGATCTGAGATGTGGTGTTACTGGAATCCTGTTGTGGCCCCAAGCAGATACATGCTGAATTGGCTGCGACCATCCGGCAGCTGAAAATCTGGAGGGATGAAGTACGGCCAGAGGCAAGTAAAAAAAAAAAAAAACAGAGAGCAGGACAACACGATCACATGCACTTTTAATTACGCATAGTCTTCAAGCGGTTTTTAGCATCTGTGTGCATCAAGCTCAGAAGAAAAACAATATGGGATTACCTGCGGGATGGCGTCCCGGCTAGACAGAAGTCTGCTGTTGATACTCAGGGACAGTCTGTGAAATCTCGCTTAAGGGGACATGTTACAAAATAACAGGGCTTTTCTAGTGACAGAGGCCCCACTAGGGACACCAGAGTTAAGAATGAGGGGGTGAGAAAGGGATAAGAAAAAAAGAGGAAATGTATCCTTATCCCACAGGTGTATGTTAAAACAGTTTTGAATTAGTCTGAGTGCCAGTGAAAGAGAGGACGCCACATAACCAAAACACTGCTATGTCTGGAGGACTTTACTCTGGACTGGTCTCCTGCTGAGCTGTGGGCTCTGGGACCGGTGTACTCCCGCCCCTCGTGCCCACCTTCTCCACCCACTCCGCCCATCCTGCAGACGGAAAAAGAAAGGGAGGGATGGGCTCTTTGTGAATAATTTATTCCACTCCTGTGCATGACTGCAAGTGTGTAGCCAGGCAGAAAGAGGACAACAGAGTCAGGACAGTACCAGCTCCAAACAGAATGACCCACTAGATTGGTGCAAACCAAATGGAAAATATATATACTCTACCAGTCAAATGGTTTGGATCGGTAAGTTTTTAAAAGAAGTCCCTACTGCTCACCAAAGCTGCATTTATTTGACAAAAAAAATAAATAAATTTTTATATTTGGAATATGTGAATATAAAGTGTAATTTATTCCTGTGATCAAAGCTGAATTTTCAGCATCATCATTACATCATTACAGTCTTCAGTGTCACATGACTCTTCAGAGATCATTCTAATATGATGATTTGATGCTCAAGGAACATTTCTCATTATTATCAATGTTGAAAACAGTTATTTACATTTTTATTTCAGGATTCTTTGATGAATAGAAAGTTCAAAAGAACAGCATTTATTTGAAATATAAAGCTTTTGTAACATTAAACACTACCGTTCAAAAGTTTGGGGTCAGTAAGAATTTTTTATTTTATTTTTTAGGGGAAATAAATAATAGAAATCAATACTTTTATTCATCAAGGATTAATTAAATTGATCAAAAGTTACAGTAAAGACATTTATAATGTTAAAAAAAGATTATATTTCAAATAAATGCTGCTTTCTATTCATCAAAGAATCTTGAAAAGAAATTGTTCAACATTGATGATAATAATAATAAATGTTTTTTGAGCATCAAATACGCATATAAGAATGATTTCTGAAGGACCATGTGCACTGAAGTGTCATGGTTTTGGTTCATGTCATTAGGCTTGTTCGACTTCATGCAGCTCTGCGCAGACTGATCGGCGGCTGACTTGAAGCAGTGCATGCCGGTTCGAAATTTTGTCTGACTCGATACAGCGCCGACGCCACGTGACTGTGACGTATGCCATCAAAGTACCGCGAGAGTGATTCGAGAGTAGCCGGAGACCTCAGCCAGCGCAGCTTCTCAAGAGCGGCTGCACGAGCTCACAGCTGTTTCATGATTGGCCGGATTCACCGCATGACAACGATTACGTGTGTTTCGAGTTTATTCGAACACCTTTAGTTCCTCTAAAGCTCACAAATCAGTTTTTTTATATCAGTAAACACTCTTTTCATGGTTGCGATGTTATATTGTGTCATGTTTATCAAATTAAAACTGATTAAAAAACTTCATTGATAGTAGCTTATGTTGAACTTTATTCTTGTTCAAACAGAAGCTGTATGAAGCATAAAGTATTGAATGAAAATGTCTCTGAAACATCTGTGTATTATTTGGCAAATATTGCATTTATTTCACTTCAGCTGTGGTAAAGTATGCAAACACCATGTGAGCGGTCACTATGGGAACCAGAAAGTGTCCGACTTCACATCTCTGTTTGCAGCTCCTCACCGCCTGCACGCGGCTACTCTCGCCGATCGGTTACATCCAGCCGCAGCCGATGTCGAACACACCTATTGTCATGTTTCTGTGTCTTGTCATATGATTCCCTGTTTGTCATGTGATCCTGCCATGTGTCTTGTCATTGGTTAATCGTCTGATCATTGTTCACAGGTGTTCCTTGTCTTGTAATTAGTCTGTGTATTTAAGCTCTCATGTTTGTTATGTGTCTTGTTCTTGTATTTTGTTCAAGGCTGTCGTGAGTCTTATGTTTCATGGTTTGCCAAGTCTTTGTTTTGTATTTTCTTTTATATTTTGGATCTTCTGAATAAACTGCACTTGGGTTCTACAAACTTGTTTCCATTGGATCCCTACGTTACATGAAGACAGGAGTAATGATGCTGAAAATTCAGCTTTGATCACAGGAATAAATTACATTTTAAAATATATTAAAATAGAAAACAGTTATTTTAAATTGTCATATTTAACAATGTTACTGTTTTTTTGTTGTTGTATTTTCAAGCAAATAAATGCAACCTTGATGAACCTATGATAAAAACACAAAAAATCGTGCCGATCCAAAACTTTTGAACGACAGTGTATATCTTAAAATGCATTGTGGGTACCATATTGGAAAGTTGGGATTAAGGAAAGTATGTCTATGTTTAGTATTGACAAAATATAAAGAATGTAAATAATTCTAGAGCAGTTATGCTATTTGTAGAGTGAGGCTTTTATTTTTTTACTCTTGATGCTGCACAGTTCTCTCCTGTCACTCTGCAAAGAAATCAAGGTCAACGTGGACCTCCCACCGGGTGATAAAAGGTCTCTACCTGCCCACCACACAGCTGGATGCAAGCCGCAGATAGTAATCAGGCCACGTCCTTCTACTCTCTGAGGAAGATTTGTAGTCATGCTGTCAGACATCTGTATATTCAAATCATATTCATTTGGGGAGGAAGAACAAGTCTCAGATAGATGATAATTTGATCGGAGAATCCATTCTTGAGAGTAGTTTTGACACATGAAGGGATTTGATGCAGAATGAGATATGCCGTATTGTCTGATGCTGCCCGAGATGTTCCAGAGTTTCTTAGGAGAATGAATAAGTTCTCATTCACTAAAGCCCTCGGTCTTTCTGTATTCTATGTAGGATATCTTTTAAATTAATGGGAAAATGACCATGTGAGGGCAGGCTGATCCCAGTGTGACAGAAAGAAGCCTGGAAGCCAGAGTTGATGGGGAAGTCATGACTGCGGAATTGTCTCCTGTCTCCTCTGTGAGACGTTTTTGTGGTGTAGTAAATCAGACCCAATAGTCATTGCCCTTCAGAAGATTGCAGAGAAAGAAAAAAGTGACCAAGGGTGGCTCCAGAATGAGTTAATATTTGTAAATAATATGCAGTTGTTAGCATAATGCACCATTTCTACCTTATCTGACCCTTAAAAAAATGACTTTTGTTGCTTGTTAAAGCGAATGTAACATTAAAATAAACAAATGGGGCTGCACAATTAATTGAAAAAAAAAAAAAAAACTGAAATGGCAATATATCTTATGAAATTGTGATTAACAGATCAAAAGTGATTAAATTTAAATAAAGTTGCACTGCGTGTTGAAGAGCAGTGTTCATTCATATACGAGCAGTTTATAAAACCAGGTTTGGTTCACAGTAAATACTGCTTCTCACGAACTTCACCTCTACAAGCGTTGAGACATGCATATGAGAACTAGGCTCACTTTATTTATGTTCACATTTGCATTGTTGCCAATATTTTTATTTAAAAAAATTAACAGCATTACACACCAATGCAAAATTTTCTATATCCTAATCATTTGTTAACGTGTTCATTACTTCAATGAGCTCATTGTTTCTACCTTAAATTAATACATTGTTTAAATTAATACATTGTTAGTAACTCTGTGATTTTTATGTGCATTTCTGAAATACATAACTTGGACACAGCCAACTCTGATAACAGATCACTCTAAATTGTAATGTAGACATATGCATTTTCTGTAAAGCTGCTTTGAAACGATATGTATTGTGAAAAGCACTATACAAATAACTGTGAATTGAATTGAATTTCACCAAAATAAAAGGTTGAGGGTTTGAATATTTGAAAGTGAAGAATTTAGGACATAATTTGTATTGTAACTTGTCGTGTTAGTTGGTTCTTGTAAAGAGTGAACTTGTAAAGTTTTTGTTCTTTGTATCTGGATGTCTCAGCAGTAGCTATATGACACATTTTCATATGAAATAAATGACAAAACAATCACAATATTTTTTGCAGCCCTATATATGTAAATAATTTAAAAATAAAAACAAAATCAAACACTTACTAAAACTGTTGATATTTTATCAAAACATGATGCATGTCATGTGAATATTAACCAACATCAGAGGACCGTGAACATGGAAATGTGTCATAAATTATTGAAATATTAACTTAAAATGTCTGTGGGGTACTTTAAGAAAATATTTTATGTTAAAATAATAATTTATATAAATAATTTATGTAATATTTTTAATAATATTTGTAATTATTATTATAATAATTATATATATATTTTTTTTTTTAAATATATCCATCCATCCATCCATCCATACATCTATCCATACATTTTGCTGCAATGCTAGAGCCTATCCCAGAATCTGGGGCTTCAAGAATCAAGACCCTGGATGAATGTCCAGTCTATCACAGTGATACCTATTCATGTGACTTAGAGGTTCATTTAGATTTTTGGGCCTTTTTTAAATATTAATTTTGATGTATTTAATATGCTCTGCTTCAAAATACATCAGCTAGTAGTCATTTTTATCAACAAATCTTTCAGTATTACTTGAGCTAAAAGTAAATATAGCTGCAAGCAGCAATTAAGGGACCAAGCATGAAATCAACATTTCTGTTAAGCAAATTTAATCATCCCCAATGATGATTTTTGTCAAATGTATTATGTTATGAAACTGCTTATTTTGACTTTTGACCAATAACTGTACCAGTCACCAAATAGGAGCACTTTAAACAAGGTTTTTGTTGTAATATTGGAGTACATTTTACAAGAAAATACAAACCATTTCACAACTTCATGTTTAATTCAGTTTACCAGTGTTTTTCTTTTTGTTTGTAGAATTTAAAGTATGGAAATTGCTTCTACACCACTTTAAAAGATTACTGCACAGATTACTTTTAAATACCTTAGAGCATTTTGGCTACCCGTATCCACATGTAGTTAAATGACAAATTGGAACCATAAATCACTAGCATAACAAAACCATACAGCAACTTAATAAATGGCCGGCTTTCAGGTGAGAGATGGATCTCAAGGGTTTATGGAACTCCAACCCAAATGTGGCAAGGAGACGTGTCATTGCTTGAGAAAATATACATGCCATTCTATATCACTTACCCTGCTGTCATGCGAGGAAGTGCCTGTCTCCAAAGGCACTATGCTATCAAAGTCATCCGTCACCTACGAGAGGGACATATGCTCGGTGCCACAGCATTTTGCTCACTCTGCTCATCTTTGCAGTGGGCAGTTTGAGCAGATTGCATTACCAAAGCACTCATTGAGGAGAAAGCTTTCCATATAATCCAATTGCTGGCATAGTGTGGCAGCCATTCATCTGCACGGGGTTGGAGGGTGGTAAGGTTGTATCGTACGACTATCCCGCCAAAGTCCACTACTCATCCTGTTTCACTGATTACTTCAGTAGAGACAATGCACACATATTCAATATCTCTTCTGCCTGATCCATCTCTGATAGCGCTGGACATATGGTATAAACCCTGTCGGAAATTTTTATTTCAATCAGATTTGTACTTGCTGGTCACCTTCGCTGGTCAACATTATATGCCCCTAAATGGTCCATACAATGATGTATTGTGCGTTTTGTTTTTATGGTTTTTCTTAATTTTATTTATTGTAAAGCACAAGTGTATTTGATCAGTGGTTCTCCCAAATATTTTAGGTGATGGGCCACTTTGAGTGTTTGTCTTCTATTTCTTGAAATGGCCTAAATTTTCAAGGAACATGTTGTTTGTTCACAGACTAGCATCATGAGTTTTAGTATTTGTTGATTTTTCAAGTCCTGGAGGGAAATCATTCACTTTCCAGCTAATGATCCATACTTTCCCCCAGACTTTTTTAATGACTATTTCTTTAAAAAAAACTAGACTGTCGCTTAAGTGAACCTAAATGATCCTACAGTTTGCTAGCAACTGAAAAAAGTACTATTACTCAGTTTGCTAATTAACTGGAAGTAATTATTTGCATTATCAATTCAATGTTGTTCATTTAATGTTAATTTACATTTTTTTGACATTTTTATTTATAATAATCATAATCGTTTAAATGTTATTTCATATCTAATTTAATTACATTTTATTTAAATTTTCAGCAAATCAACTCGCGAACCACTTGGAATTCTTCACGGACCAGTACCACTGCCTTTGAGTACACTGCTTCATTGACAAACTAAAGGTAGAATTTTTGCACATTTCTCAGACTGTAAAAGGGCATTATTTCTCCAGAACCTTTGCCAGGAGCATGATTAGGGTTAGAGGTTTGCATGTGACCTACAGTAGGTGGACATAATCAGGCGCTGATGGTAGAAGTATTGGGGCGCAGCAGCATTCTACTCCAGCCGTTTTCATATTCCTTCATTGCAGGTCACAAAGTGCGACAGCTGAGAGCATCGGGATATGAAGACAATCCCATACCTTCCGCTAGCGTTGTCTAACATGGCTCCATTACTGGAGCCTTTTCGCCTGGCAACAGCTGTAAGGCTGGGCCGCTTGCCATCCTCTTATTGATCGGGCCTGCACCCGCCTCCATTAGTGCCCCTGCCTGCCCCTGACGGAGGCAGACTGTCTGTGGGGAGCTATCACTGCCAATAAATTACCATACAGGAACAGTGTATCAGAGCACATACTGAACAACTTTACCTGCGACGGTTTCACCTCAAAACCCTGTTCAGGTGCACATTGTGTGAAATGCTTCAGAAGTGAATGAAGATCGCTTTGTTAGTTTGAGTTTGGTGTGACGTGCACGGCTGGCTCTATTTGCACTGACCCGGATGCTACACACATACAGAGACGCACATGTTCAGAGAGAGCTGGGGTTGAAGTCTCATTAACATTTTATAACCTTCCTCCCTCTGAAGTTCTTTTTTTTAATGGGGCCTAATTACTACATGCATATTGATTCAACCCTTCCCCTGCACTTCCTGGGTGTAGTATCATCTCCCCAAATCAAATCAAGCAGCTCAGAAACCCACACTCGCATCTCGTCTCATCGCAACGGCCTCGTCACTGGCCCTTTTGAAGACCGCAACGGCGTGAAATGCAGCTTTAAAGCGATCTGATAGTCTATATGCATGAAAAGCAATATGGAGACGTTTTTGAAATGGGGGTAAAGTTAATGCCTTTGTTGTAAAAAACTAAGAATTGTGGAGGTAGCTGAAGTGAATCAGGATTAAGGGCTGAGGAGATAAACCTCTTTCCGGCCGTAATAAGGCCTGATTACCTCTGATGACTGTGCCGTAAATTAATGCCTGAAATGCCAGAAATGCATAAAAATTGACAGTTAAACAGGAGCTGAGCTCATGAACCCAGCGGCCTTGAAATCCCTGATAAGCACAGCTGTATGTTTAATTTGTTGGTGTCTGTGCATGTTAAAAAGGTCTCTGACAGAAATTGACCGGTGCTGTTATTGCACACACAAGCAAACACACACAAGCTGACACACATTCATGAACACACAAACAGCAACAGGATCATGTGGCTTCCTCTTTTTAAAACAGTGACACAAAAAACAACACACAATTAAAATCGTAAAGGCTGAAAACTGAACCCCATACACACGTTGAATTTAAAAAATATATATTTATAGTGTAACATTTGTACTTTTCAAAATTCATCAATTTCCTAGTCTCATTTTTTTTATGTCCTAGGCAAGATAAAGTATATGCTTCAGAAGTGATTGCTACACACATACAGTGAACGAACAAATACAGTGAATGAAGATCGGTTAGTTAGTTTGAGTTTGGTGTGACGTGCACGGCTGGCTCTATTTGCACTGACCCGGATGCAACACACATACAACACAATATAATATATATATATATATTCTCTTAAAATTGCTCATTAAGTTATTTATTAATTGCTCATTAATTTATTTGAGACGGTTAAAACTGTAATATTGTGAAATATTATTACAATTTAAATGTGATTAATTGTAAATTTTATTTGAATATGTTTTAAAATCTATTATATTCCTGTGATGGCAAGGCTGAATTTTCTGAATCATTACTCCAGTCTTGAGTGTCACACGATCCTTCAGAAATCATGCTAACATTCTGATTTAGTGCTTAAGAAACCATGATACTTTTTTTCTCTTTGATAAACAAAAAGCATAATAACAGCATTTATTTAAATTTGAAAACTTTTGTAACATTACTGTTTTTGAGCCTCACAACTTCTGTTGTCACTCTGAGCAACTCTCAAGCCTCTTTCTTTCTGTCCGAGATTATCATAGCATTTATGTTTTGTTGAGAGGGCAATCCCCATAATGCATTGCAATGAGCTGACAAAAAAAGTGAATGTAATAGATTATACAAACAGTTGAAATCTAGCAAAAAATGACTTTGTGTTATGTATTTTATGCTTATTAAAGAGTATTGCATCATTAGCTTAGCAACATCATCACCACGAGTAAGAGCAGATTCAGGGGTAGCAAAACTGTGTGGAGGCATAAGGAGAAGATAGACTGGTAACTCTTTAAAGGTCCCATAAATTTCAATGCCATGAAATAGGAAGCAACTACCCAGCTCCCAGATGTTTGCAAGGCTTTATATATGGCAACATGAATAATGAGAGGCACTTGGAGGGAACTCAAATTCTTCAGCTTTACTAGGTTGCGCCTATATATGTGCTGAAAGCTGGAGGCGAGAGTGAAGGCCTTGTGGGAGGACCAGGAGGCTTTGAGCCACTCTAGAGCCTCTTGCTATGGGAGATTCAGCTAGTGAAGTTGATGAGAGACAGAAGATGAGAAAGAGAAAAGGAAGTGAAACCGAGACCATCACATCAAACCCCTTTGCTGGGTCCCAGACGAAGGCTTCCCCTCAAATGTGGGTAATTGCTTCCCTCCCCAACACATCCTGCACCTTCCTCCTCCCCTTTATACTGAGCCGATCTCCCAATCTCCAGCATGCACAAAGAACCGCTGTAGAATAATGTAGCGCAGATGTCATCCTGCTTATCAGAGTGTTGGCACTGGGGCTGAGGAGTCAGCCGGCACTTTCATACATAACAACCCTTCACAATCAGACAGAAGGCTCTGTCGGCCCGGAGCGATGGAATGTGACAAGCTCCTGTCAGAGCGATGGATTTCCACATTTGCCCGGGTCGAGTCCGACGGAGCAGCCTGAGAAATAAAAGAGAAAAAGCTAGTTTCTGCAGTTTCTCTCTCTATATAGCTTTTTACGTTCTTCCTTTCTGCCATATAGACGGAGGAAGCACATAATTCATTCGTCTCTCATTTTCATGTTTTTTACCCCTAAGTGAGGGTAATTACAAACTGTGATATAAATGTCCCTCATTGTAAACGTTTGCAGCTTATTAAAATACAATTAGAGAAATGTCCATGAACTTAGCACCTGTACTACATTCTTCGTATGTGGATTGCTTATTTAGATGAAATAGTTTGTTCCATTTTTTGAAGTTCACTTGAGAGTTCATTTGAGCAACAGGTCTGTATGGCAACATTCACACTGTGAGGTTTCTCTCGCAATGTATGAAGTGACAAGTACTTGTCCAGTTTGGTTGCGTTGACACAGCGCGGGTTTTCCGAGAATGCGGTTGCGAGTCCTGAAAATTTACAGGTTGTGAGTTTGGTTATACAATGCGGTTGTCACTCCCGTAAATAACTGAACTGTGTGTGAACGTGACCATATTAAGGTCCGCTGCTGTGTGAACATGGCCTATGCTCAAATCTTGAGCAGGCTTATTTTACATAAACAAGATCAGACTGTGTCTTTATACACGGAGGTGAATGAAGTCAGAAATAGTCGATCAGATAGTCGAAGGCAGAAATATCCATTCTTATGAGAGCACCCCATTTAGTATTATAAATAATAATATTTTTATAATCATTTAAAATAAATTGATAGTGTCATAGCCTAATGTTTTACTCATAACGGTACCGGTTATACATTTTGTGGAGCCTTACATAAGCTATGTAAATCAAGTTGTGTCAGTGCTATGCTTTAATAACAACACAAACTGTCTGATTTGTTATTATTTTTTTGACCACGTAAGAACAGGTTTTTTTTTTTCTGTCATCAGAAGTAAAATTAAATTATTAGGAAGTTCATCTAGGGATATTAACAACTCTAATATGTAGCCTATATTAAAAAACACCAGAAACTTGTTTAAATGCAAGACCAGATATCCTATACAGTATATATAAAATGTGTGTGTGTGGTACTTGTTTTTGTATTTGCATCATGCATTTAAATTTAAGATTTAGTTTTAGTTTGTTTTATGTAAGGTTTAAGATTCACTTTATTGCCATTCAGCCAAGAAGAACTGAAAATTGTTTCATCATTGGCGGTTCATCTAAATGGACCAAATAGACTTCTTTCATATTTTGAAAAGAAATGTTTTTATTCGGTATTACTTTGTTGTCATGCCTTATAACACACACATTGTTCCATTAGCCTGTGATGACACACAATAAATGATCAAAAACTGCATCATGCTCAGAGTAATACCAAATTACCATCACAGCATACTGCAATACAACAAAATGTGCTATACCGTAAACGTGCCATAGCTGCTTCATTTGCCAGTAAATGGTAAGATCACTCTGGCATCTCTTATGACTCAGCAGCAGCGTTGACTGAATCACTCAGGTTTAGTAATTCACAGATGTTTTGTTTGAGGCAGTATGTAACAATTGCTTTACTGTATGTGATACTAATTTCTTTTTTGTTATTGTGCCATTACTTAATGGACTCCCACATTGTTGCACACTTTATTGTCTTAGCTACCGCAGTTGACTTACCATTTAAAATTGGGATTTAACCTTTTATTTACATCACGTTAAAAAAAGAGCCTGTGGTGGTTTTGTTACCCACATGACCCCTTTCATTAAGTATGCCCCTTTCTGTAAGACCCCTTTCTGCAAGTATGAAAACTAAAATCTTACTCAATATCATTTTCATTGGTGTTGTAGCTTGTACTGAGTAACTCTCTTCTGTACCATATGATGCTTTCCTCTTTTAGTGGGCTGCACTGATTGTAGTATCACATTATCCTCTATTTATTATTCATTATATTATTATTTCTGCAGTACTCTGTCCTCAGCCATTACTGTGTAAAGAGTTTACATTATTGTACTGCATATGTATGCTTTTATTGACTTCCTTTTTAGTGCACAGTGCTGAGCACAATTACCACTGTCTGGCTGTTTGGACAGCAATTTGAATGGTGTGTTAGTGTGTGTTTTGTGTCTGTGGGAGTTAAGGCTGTGGACTGTGAAGTGCTTGAAATCTGTTGCGGGGTCAGGATCAAACGGTATATGGTTACAGTGTTGCTTTGTTAATAACAAACGCATATGACTGACATGAGCCGACTCTTTCATTCAGGTGGTGTTTGCCGGCCCCTTAATGGTGCACAGTGATTGCATAATGGATGCCCTTTTTGTCTGCAATTCTTTGGTTTTTATCCCTCCTATTCAGGCTAAAGATTTTACACAATTTCCATTTGGTGGAGAGTGTTTTACCGATATTAAGAGAAATCTGTTTACACTACTGTTCTAAAGTTTGAGGTTGGTAAAAGAAAGAAGTCTCTTAATCTCACCAAGGCTGTATTTATTTGATCAAAAATATAGTATGAACAGTAATACTGTGAAATATTATTGCAATTTAAATTAATTTAATTCCAAATGTAATTTATTCTTGTGATGGCAAAGCTGAATTTTCAGCATCATTACTCCAGTCTTCAGTGTCACATGATCCTTCAGAAATCATACTAATATGATGTTTGGTAAATAGAATGTCTTTACTTTCACTCAATCAATTCAGTCAATGCATCCTTGCTGGATACAAGTATTATTTCTTTTTTCTTTCTTTTTTTCCATACAGATTTTGAACAATAGCCATGCCAAACTAGGGATCCACAATCTGTACCATACTGTGTATCAGAAAATATGAAAGATTTTTGTTGTATTAGCTGCTATTGGAGATTCAGTTGTTTGTATTACTTGATATTAGGTGTGTTTCAGCCATTTATTTGACACATTTAATTTATTTGTATTTATTTAGACAAAATAGCATTTTAATATTTGACATTTATTTGTTTATTGTGAATAATATTAAACAAATCATCAGTTTAAATGTTAATATCAGTGCATCCCTACTCCAAACATTTTATACCACAAAATCCCTCCAGAATCTGGTTTTGTGAACTTTGTGCCCATCTCCTGTCCTTCACTCAAGAGAAATTTGGCTACCTGTGATTACCCATCTCTCCCTTTGCTCACCTCACTGTGAGACACCCTGACAGCTTGTCACCCCGCCACCCGTCCCCTTCACCTGGCACGGCCAATCCCTCTGACACTTCTCCCCTTCGCAAAGGTTCTAGCCCTGCTGACTCTGTCATCCCAATGGAATATAATAGTCACCGTCCTCGACGGAGGGCAGAATTGCAAGAGCATATTTCTTCAAACATGTCGGCGCATTCTCACCCACTTTCACACCGACTCAAAATCACAAAACTTAGCCAGTCGTTTCAGATCAACTTTATGTGTGTGATTTGAGAGTTTCTCTGTTTACGATTTGGACAGATTCAAACACTTCAGTCACCTGTTTTTTTTTTCCACTTTAACAGTTGCTAAGTGTGTGAATTTTTCTCCTCTCTGCTACAGTAAACTGCCTGTCAGTCATGATTTCTCATCCCGTTTGTCACAGATTTTCTTTCTCTCTGTCTTGTTTTGCAGCTCACCAAATACTCCGCCCTTCCTCATCTCCGCGCCTCCCGTATGCAGGCAGGGACCACTTGAGGTGATAAACGTTATGTCTGCTATTTTGGGCTCTATCACGTGGATTACAGTTATTCGCCGTCTTTTTTTTATAGCCCTGCGCATAGAAAGGCGCAACTTAATCGTGTGGAAGCGGCCTGCCACTCTACCTGCTATGATAGACTGCACGGCTGTAGGTTACGGAGCTCAGGAGAGTGGTGACTCAGCCATATGTCCCGGCTCTGTTTCAGATCCCCCACTGTTCAAATTGAGTCTTAGCGAGTGGAGATGCACTTCCATGCCCTGCCTCAGGATGTCTGTAATGAACGGTTACACTCCAGGAAAGGTTGCTTTGCTTGGAATTGAATCCCCTTTGCTCTTGGCTTGATTGTGCACACATGTGGCGTTCAGCAGGACGCCTCCCTCATTCTGTGGAAATGACATGGCAGAAGTGAGCTCTTCAATACAAGTAAAGAGCGCTTCTGATGAGTTGTATCCTAGTTTAAGCAGGGCGATGTAGTGCTTTTCTAGAGTTTTTACCTAATTATTGATGACTAATACCTCTCTTTTTACTTTCCTTTTCCTGTTTGTCCAAACATCAGTTTTTTCAATTTCATACATGTCTTTGAAATGTACCTTTTTCAAGGAACTTTATGTGAACAGCAATGTGAAGCCCTTGATAAAGATAATCAGGTGTAATATGGCTTTGTTCACATTGCAGGAGACATTTTAAAGACTTTTTTTAGCCATTTATATGTGGCCAGATCTGACTTTATTTCCCCCTGCTCAGACTTCAGTCACTTTTTCTAGTTTGTACGAACTCGTTGTCTGAAAGCATTCATTGTAGGCAACAACATAAAAACAAGAAAAGGGTGATGAATGCAATGTTGTAATGTCTTTAAGTCTTCTTGCTGCAACACCTGGCGTAACATCCCTTTGCACAACGAATGACGGAAAAACCACATGAAATCTGATCTGACCGTTTAGACTGAGATGCATCAAAAAACGTGTTTAATCAGATCTCAAACCACTTAGCTAGGTTGTTTTTTAAGAATCGATTTTCATGTGTTTTTTCCTGAAGGAAAAAAAAACAGAAATCAGATTTTTACATCCAGTGCACTAGTGATAAAAGCGGACATCAGTTTAACAATCTGTGTGGGAGTGAAACAGTTGTACTTTAAATTAACATCATTAGGCTTCCCTTTTGCAGCAAATGAGCTCTTGTAGGGTCAAATTTGTGGAACATGTTTAACATGTTTAACATGGTATGATTTTATGTTTTCACTTCTTGATATTGAGTGCCATTACACTTGGCCAGATATATTGTTATCCAAATTCCCACCTCATTTCTTGTAAAAGTGTCCTGGTTATCAACTATTTTGTGATTCTTAATAATGTAATTATCATAATTATTATTCATGTGCTGAGGTTTAGTAGTGTTACCAAGAACTAATTAATTAAGAATTAATTAATATTCTTATCTATTGCAAAATTTGTTATACCATTTCAATATATGTTTATTTGACTGTCTATTTGATATTGTACTATAATAAATATTACAATATTTAATAAAATGAAGCTATTCAAGCTGTTAAAGTCTTGATGAAACGGAAGTAGCAACAGATATTTTCTTCTATATTGTGACGTACATTCGAGTCTTACATAGTATCAACAATGGAAAGAAAATGTGGAAAGGGACTTGGTTCTAATCCATTGGTTGTTGATTGGATTTTAAGATGTGGGCGTTGCACTCAAAAACTTGCAGTTGATTGTGAAGGTGCTCGTTTAAATTGACTAAATGATTGAGGAAGTCTCTAGACAATAAAGTTTTTGATGAAAAATTGCATGGTCAAAAACAAAATGTTACAATGACTTTAAACGTTAAACTATGTGAATGGTGGCTTGTGAATGATGAAGAGAAGTAAGATAATACTTTTTTTAAGCAATTGAATAAGGAACCCGAGCCGTATCTAGGGGCCAGAATATGATAGATACATGTGGGTGTTGTTTTTTTGTTTGTTTTTTGTTTTTTGACTTGGCCCAGTAAGAATCCACCCACAACACCCTAGCATATTTTCTTCATAAAAGATAAAAATCTAGTTTTGATAATATGATTGCATTTTAAAGCTAATTTCTCAGAGTCTGGCACAGGAGGGTCCTGGGGGCTTTATTCATTGTTTCAGTGGACAGTAAACCGACCAGTGCCTAATTAGTTTCTTCATCCATGAACAGGAATCAATTCCAGAACCAGGGCTTTGGCAAATAGCTTCCTTTGAAGCGACGCTATATTGCAAATCTAAGAGTTCAGAGTGGCCGAAAATAGCTCGCTTCATCTTGTGTCCTGTATCAGGAGGTTTGCTGTGGCTATAATGTTACTTTATTTTGAATAAAACCCTTTACCTGTATTCCTCCCATGGGTGACTCGCACCCCCCTGACAACCCCAAACACATGTAAACCGCTTTTTGCTGAAAATGCTGCCGTGGACAAGTATGTCTCATAAATAGCCTCCTGTGTACCACACTACCCATCAGCCTTGCCATAAACCGCTGCAGATTCAGCTGGAGAAAGCAGGCGAAGGAGGCCCCCCGGGCCAATTTACTGGCCCCCCTGATGCGGTGCTGTGCTGTGATCTGTCAGGCGGTCACTGGAGCCTCGCGGTGACAGACAGGCCAGCGTTCCACTCGACCCGCTCCTCAACAGAGACCGAATTAAAGAGTCCCCCTTTGGCAGACAACTCCCTCTCACTTTTGCGCTCTCAGTCTTGTCCTTTCTTCCGGTCTCTCTCTTTTTGTCTCTGTCATTCCTCAGCTCACTTCATGATCGTGTCTCTCGTGGAGCTGTAGGAATGGGCTTACTCGTCCTCATTAAGTTTGAGCGCAAGGGGGCTAATCCTCTAGCGAGAAGCCATGGATTTGTGCTTCCCTCAAAGTCTGAGCCCACAACTCCAAATTTTAGATATCGCTCAGGAAAGTTCTGATGCTGTTTAATCCCCCGCACTAGTCTCTTTCTCACAGAAGGTATGCTCTCAGACTCGCTGCTATTGGCAGAAGTGGAGACAGAGCTTGTCCTTGGCTCAGCGAGGGGCTCACAGCGCGCTCTGTTGCGTCAGTGGGCTGAGAGCCATTGCAGCGACTGCACTAGTCTTCCATTAGTCGGCGAATGTGTATGTGGCCACGAACTGAACGGAAAGCTTTAAGAAGCACAATTTTGAGTCATATTCCCTTTCCTGCACTTCTGTAAGCTGTCAGCAGGGCTTGCTGTATGAAATTATGGCGGTTGATGAAGTGTTAGCCGCTTAGCGGGAATCCTGTCGATGCAGTGAGATGAAGGGTCGGGTTGGGTTACATACATAACAAATCCATTATCCTGGGCGTCCAGTGACCTTTATGGAAATGGATTTGTCATGTTCCAAAGCCCCCTTTAATCTTTGTCAGTATTATAGCTAATAGATAACCATTGAGTTATGCTTTCCTTGCTAGCGTTCGGTTGGTTTAAGAGGCCACAAACTTTAAAGAATCTTATAGATGTCAAATGAACATATGTGGGTGTTTCTTCAACTATTTGCACTTTTGGTCCTGCGGACTATTTATATAACTTTTTTTATGAGCATTTCCACCTCGTTCCCTGCTTCTGAAACCATGTATTTTTTTTTTTTTTGTGGTGGAAATGACATTTAATACATTTTGGTATGGCCGACTTTGTCTTGCTATGGCTAATTTCATAGCTAGCATTTTAAGTACAAATATTATTAAACGTAATGGATTTTGTAAGCTTAGTGCTTGCGGTTTGTTTTATTTGTAATAACACAATGAAACATGGCAAATTGTGCAGACAAAGAAATTATGAACGCATGGAAAAACAAGACAGAACCGATGAAATATTAATAATTTATTATGTTGTGGTAGTCAATGTATGCTTTTTCCTGAGAGCTTTTTTGTTTTTCTATGCATTTTTTGCATAGTAAAATAAAATCTGTAGCTGTAGTTTCCTTTTATGCCAAACAATTTTGTTGAGTGTTTGGTTCTTCTCTCATATGAAATATTTTCCTCATATTTTAATGGTTTTATCAAACTTGTAGGGTCATTAAAAACAAATATCCCCTCTGTACATCACTTTTGGCCACTACTGTATATATGTATGTATATGTACATATGTATACATATTATTTTATTAAAAAAAGATTGTCCTTTGATTTTGTAAGTGCACAAAGTTGAAGTGACACCTGTATAATGTAAACTCTTCAAAACACTTGCATTTGCTCCGCAGGTTGCTCTCTAAGAAATGATTCAAACCTGTGTTTTAACCCGTGTCAACATCTGCTTTGTAGTTTATGCTCATGAATCTTCACTTAATAATCTCCTGTCCATTAAGGTTCATCTGAGGTTAGGCCTTCTGCTGGAGTTCTGTGTTTGTTTTCGTCTTGGTGAAATGGCACAGTGACCATACTATCTCTTGACCTTATATCCTCTCCCTCTCCCATCTTCTCCCACCAAGTTCAGTCTCTCTAATGGAATCAGAGGTGACAAGTTCACATCCACTTCCAGAGAGCCCTCACTGCTGACCTAGTTTTCCTACAATGCACTACCATTGCTCACATCCCACACACACACACACACACACACACACACACACACACACATACAACTCTGTCCTTTTTGGGCATTAACCCCACTTTGGCAAGTGAAGGGGAAAATGCGTACCCATCCCATTTCATCACACCCCCACCACCCATTCCTCAAAACACTTCAGTGCTAGGCACAATGCCAGCTGAGGAGGCTGGTAGTATGTGTTGGTGTTGATACACTATGCCAGTGCTCTGCTGGCAGCTGAATAACTATTAAACTATTAAAGGCCTGGAACTAGAAAATTTAGACTAACACTTCTAAAATATTCACATTATGATCCTGATTAAAGGATTTTTAATATAGAGACCTCAAAAAAAGGGATTTTTAACATTACAACAAGTAATATTTTGAGAATAAAGTCAAAATTAGAAAAAAGTCACAGAATTATGAGATTAAAGTGCCTTGCATTAAAGGGATAGTTAACCAAAGATACAAATTCTGTCATCATTTACTCACCCTCAAGTTGTTCCAAACCTATATTACTTTTCTTTCTTCTGCTGAACACAAAAGAAGATATTTTGAAGAATATGGGTAACCAAACAGTTGATGGGCCCCAAGTCAATGGGCTACATCAACTGTTTGGTTCCCTACGTTCTTCAAAATATCTTCTTTTTGTGTTCAGCTGAATAAAAGAAATTCATAAAGGTTTGGAACAACATGAGGATGAGTAAATGATGATAGAATTTTCAATTTTGGGTGGACTATCCCTTTAAGCGTTTTGCCCCTGTCATTGTTTTAATGCAGTTTTTGTTAGATGTTTTTATTTTAAGTGTTTTAGAAGAATATCTTCACATTATTACTTTGAATTTTTATTATTATTTGCTTTATATCTTATTTTCCATTCAAAAGTTTGTGGCCGGTAAGATATATAATATATATATATATATTTAATGTTTTTGAAAGAAGCCTCTTTCGCTTACCAAGGTTGCATTTATTTAACCAAAACTACAGAAATAATTCTAATATGCTGATTTAGTTCTCAAGAAACATTTATTATTATCAATGTTGAAAACAGTTGTGCTGTTTAACATTTTAGTTAAAACCATCAGTCTTTAATAAATAAAAAGTTCAAAAGAACAGCATTCATTTGCATTTGAATGGTTTATTTAAATATATATATATATATATATATATATATATATATATATATATATATATATATATATATATATATATATATATATATATATATATATATATATGTGTGTATGCTTATTTAAATTATTTTTATTTCTCTAGAAATATTTTGAATTCTATATTAATCTGTTTCGGCCTTGTTTTTATTTGTGGAAAAAAATCAATTGTGTCTGTCCTGACTACCATCCATGGCTGTGCAAACCCTTCCTGGGAACATTCCTCATAAACAGCCGCTGGTGAGTTTGGACATGTGCGTCCTGGATGTTTTGCTGTTTTGTGAGTGGGAGTGTTTGTGTACAGGCATGTGGGTTTGTGCTCAGAATACATCCTCTCTAGACATCTGGTGCTGAAAGTACAGGTTTAGGGTAGGGCAAAGTTTGTTCCTTGACATATCTGTAGCCCCTTACACACACACACACACACACACACACCCTTAGGGCTGAATCAGAAATGTGGGCGAGGCGTGTGAGTGTCAGACTAGGGCGAGGTGAAGCCATAAACCTTCCCAGCATTCCAGCGTTCTGCCCCTCTAAAGATCCTGTCAAACTTCCTGCTCTACTGCACATAATGTTGAAACATGCCATTACCGCTCTTTCATGGCTCTGCATTTCATAGTGACTTTCATAGTCAACTGGTTGCACCATGTACCTACAAGACTGCATACATTACTCATACTGTGCTTTTAATAATATCACTGCACAGGACCAGAAATACTCTCATTATTACCCATTTAAACTCAAACCATTTGATGTTAGAGAACAGAGAAGATGGTCTAGCTAGTTGTTAACAGGCTGGTCTTTGGGTTCTCTTGCCTTCTCAGCGAGATTTCAGAGCAGCAGAGCTGAAGAGCAGCGCTACATGGATTCAGAACTCCAGATGGCAATTTCAACCGCCTAGATCAGAGCTGTTTGATGTCAGGCGCATATTCAATTACGGAGCTCCAGTAAGAACAAAACTGAATGCTGTAGTCTTCAGGCTTTGCCATTATGAGAAGATAGCTGGGCCTCGGGCTGAATATCATGAGACCATGAGTCTTGAATCACTAAGAATGTCATTTGCAAACATTATTCTTCCAGATCTTTCCTCTAACGCAGCATCAGTCTTCTCTGTGATGCATAAGCGGGAGAAATGGAGTGGATAGATTAATCTACAATAATCAGAAAATAAGGAACACATTCTGTTACCATCCTTCTGAAGGGCTATTGACTAAGTTCTCATCGATTTTATGTAACTGCTTGGCAGGCATCCATAAGCAGGAGTCTGCGTACAAGCATGTAGTGAGGCTGAAAGTAGCACAACTGTAGTCAAACAAAAACTAATTACTTATTTTCCCATATTAAAAAATTATAAGTGGAAGTAATAATACATATTAAAGGAATATTCAGGTTTAAATTCAACCTAAACTGTATTTATAATAATGTAAAGGCTTTCATGGCTTGGCTACAAAACTCTGAGACATTTTTCAAAATATCTTTTTGCGAATTCATACATGTTTGGTACAACATGAGGGTGAGTAAGTAATGACAGGATTTTTAGTAAACTATCCTCTTAAGAATCAAACTATTCAATTAAGAATTAAAGTAGGCTACAGCTCTCTATTTTATAAATGTTTGGAATATATGCAGAATTTGTACACTAATTACTCTAACAATAATCATATACTGTTGATTATATACTGTTGCAACTACGGTTGAGTTAAGATTTAGAATCTTAAACACGCGTTATGAGTGTTTGCATAGACGGTATCTATGGTGTATGCCTCCACCTGTAAGACCCCAACACCCGCATCAGTTACTCTTATTTTTACACTCAAATCACATCTGTGCAATATTGCACAGTGCATCAGAAAGCACCTTTAATTAAAGGGAGTGAACCGAAAACACGGCTGACACACAATGAGCAAACACAGACTGTGGTATATGGGTATATTATTACCCATCTGCCTGTACTCTTGAGCAAAGCCTTGAGTCAGCCAGCCACATTTAGCAATCACAGTCAGCCAGGTGCAACTTACCTGAACATTTCTCAGTTGACACAGACTTGCGAAACCACAAATAGATTGGATATGTTCTCTGCAAGTTAGGGATGGCGTACTTGTAGTTAAGCATTGCTCAAGTTTATCCAATGCTTTTGTGATCTTGCGACATATAGCACAATAATCATGTTCCAGAAGTAAATTAATTCATTTTCTCCATAGGGAAATAGATTACTACTGGGAGTTCCTAAGATTGTTAATCGATGGTAGGCTATATGTTTTTGTTGAAGCCATGTGCTTGCATTGTTTGAACTTATTATATTAACACATGCATTTGTGGTAAAAAAACAACATTAACCATTATGCTGTACAGAAAATTCCAGGAATCAGAGAGTTGCGGTGAGCAAATACCGGCAAAAGAGCTTGCATGGAACGGCCTCTCCCATGAATCACCGCAGATTAGAGGGCTGCATTGGGATTGGGATCCTGCGGGTCACCCAACACAAATCTCGCGGGAGCGGGCGTTTTACCTCAACTGCGGGTGGGAGTGGCCAGTCAAAAAATATCCCAAAATTTGCCACACAACAAAAAAGGTGTCAACAAATGAAGTTCCTCCATTCTCTTCCTCCATAGCTGGCTAGGCCAGCATTATCATTTATCATTTAATTTATTTGTTAAGTATGTTTAATGTTTTTAGTATTATTTAGACTTTTTCTTTTTGCTGTATGTTAATTAGCTAGGCTACATAAACACCTGTGATATCTGTGAGGCTTTTATTTCCTATTTATTTTATTGTTTTATTTAATTGGTTTTATATTTAATTTAATATTTATTTATTTTACATGCAATTTAATGAATTATTGTGCCTTGTTAGCAAACAAGAGTTAATTAGTTATTGTTTGGTGTGTGTGTGTTGTTACGCATACGTTTAAATATGGTTTTAGGCTCCACTAGTTGTGATGTTTTGTTTTAACAGTTGATACAGTTTTATAAGGCTCAAAAACAGCTGGCCAGATGTTTATGTCATTTGAGGAGCTGGCATTCGATTCGATTCGATAATGCCATTTTCCCTCACTAAAGCCGTTAACACAATCTTGTACCATTTGTGTTTTTTTGGTCAGATTTTTAAATACTCTTTTGCTTTTAAAAGTTTGTAATGTTGTGATTCACCTCATCGCTGGTTGGCTTGGTTCATGGCTTCTCTTTAACAAATATATTTTTTCAAATCCTGCAGGTTGTAATGATGTGAGCCGTAAAGTAGATGGTTTGGATGTTGTTTGATATCATTTAAGTGGTCACTTGAAAGGTTAGCCATTACCCTCAGCTGTGATGCCTCTTGGTAGGAAATAATAGAGGAGGGGTGTGGGTATCTCTGTCAGTTTCGACTTTAACACCTCCATTTGGAGCTTTGTCAATGACAGCGAGACACACTGTGTCCTGACATACACACGTGTGGAGCAACAGATGAAACAAGAGCCACATTTGTTTTCATGAGTTATGCTACATATTGCATGAAGGTGCCTCCTGTTTGTTTGATTAGGCAAATAATGCAGTGTACTGTTGGGATAACGGTGTCCCCCTGAGCCCCCCGCACAGCATGTCCCCCAACCGGTGTCATAAATAAGGCATGGGGAGAGGAGGTAGATTGACAGCAGTGTTGCAGTGAGGTTGAGATGCGCAGAATAATGTGAGCTCGGCACTAACAATGCTGTTGACGGCGGTGTGCGCTTTGAAACTCTCCCAGTAGTGTGTGTGTTTGTAAACTGAAGAAATACTCTGTCACTGTCAAGTAGCAAATATGCCGGGATGACTGGCTTCTTATAGTTGAAAGGAATGCCGCAAAGGGGGAAAAAATGTAAAAAGTCCTCTGTGGCTTTCAAGCTGTTTCTTAGTTTTGTTTTGACTAGTGCGGGGAGGGGTTCACAAGATGACTATGGTTGGCTATGTGTGCAAGCGCATCTGTTTCAGTTTTCTTTCAGTGTGGCTGTCTGGTTTATGGGTGACTGGAGCTTAGTTGTACTGTATACCCTCACACTATATGTCAAGTAAAAGTGTTGAAAATCTAGCCCCATCTGTCTGGTTTAATTTTAACCCATCATCGGTGGTGTCAGGGGTGCTTCAGGATTTTGTCAACATTTTGTCAACTCAGCTTAATATCATTCTAAACATGTATGACTCCTATGGAGTGTTTTTTTTTTTTTTTTTTGTCCATACAATGGAATCCAATGGTTACTAAAACTTTTTGGTTACCAACATTCTTCAAATTATTTGTTTCATTTGTCAACATATCGTTTGTGTTCCACAGAAGAAAGAAATACAGGGAATAGCTTAAGGATGAGTAAATGATGACAGACATTGACATTTATTTTTATTTTTTAGATGAAAATCCCTTTAAGATTTTGATTTCAATTGAAATTGCCATGGTTACTAAACAGCTAAGATATAATTCTGGAGTTAGGGGCTTTGCAATATGCTGTATTTTATATTTCACATATAATCTTGTAAGATAGACTTTTAGATTTGCATAATAATAGTTGTGCCTATTTTGGATTATTTTGCAACAAAGTGGAAGCTTGTTTAAGTTATGGCTCATTGGTCTTTTCTTCAGATAACACTGAAGAAATTAGCAGCTTTGGGTTGACTTTGTGGTAACAATTTATATTTATGTCCCTCCTATTTCAGACTATTTCAGAGACATGACTCAAAACATAAAAAAAAAAAAACCTCTGACAATTTGTGGTTCTTGCTATTTTTTTTTCCTCAAAAACACTCATTATAACATCTTTTCATCTTCTAAACAAAACTCGGAAGGTTAGTTCACTCAAAAATGAAACTTCTGTTGTTTAAATCATGTTGGACTTTTTTCTTCTTCTGGGGACTCAAAAGGAGATGTTAATGGGAACCAGAAAAAAAAAGCTTTGTTGTGAAGTACACGTAACTGTGAGTCACAATATCCATAAAACCGGCTGACCACCGTTGATTCAGGAATTTCCCAACCTGATGTAACCCTCTGTGAAGCCACAGGGGGAAAACAAGTCACAGCTTTGAATTGCATTGTGTATGCCTGAGCAAACATCCTCTCCTAAATTGAATTCATAATGCCTCCAATCACTGAGTACATATTTGAAGAGGAAAACAGCCTATAGTGAATTATAGTGCATGCTGTCGAAGCTGAGGACAGATGGTGTGTGAATGGAGGTCAGTTGTTTCTGTGGGGAAAAAAAGATGCCCTGTTGAAGAGGATGGGTAGCACATGGCCCGCTCTGCTGTTGCAGCGATGAGGTTGTGTTCAAACATCACACAACATCTGGCCCGTGTCCTCACACACTGAAGACTGGAACGTCCTCAAGTGCAGAAGACATACTGAGCAGAGGAAAAAAATCCTTGAGGTTGGACTGTGCAACTGTTCCAGAAGATGGGGAAAGATGGGATGGCAAGAATTTGCAACTCCACGTTCCCATCTGCCGTTTCTGGCAGGCGGCGGAGGCTTTAAAGCCACCAAGTGGAAAGAAAAGCGAACAGGAGATTTTAGGCAGTCAAGACGTGATTTAGCAATCTAAAGGTGGCTGAACTTTTCCTCTGAGAAGAATGGCAAATGCTCAGAGACTCTGGCAGATAATCTCTTTTAAAGAACAGCAGGATTAAAATAAATCTCTTTTGATTGGCTATATTTGAAAAATATCAATATGTTCTGGTCTATAAATATGTACACAGTATATTCTATCTATCTATCTATCTATCTATCTATCTATCTATCTATCTATCTATCTATCTATCTATCTATCTATCTATCTATCTATCTATCTATCTATCTATCTATCTATCTGTCTGTCTGTCTGTCTGTCTGTCTGTCTGTCTGTCTGTCTGTCTGTCTGTCTGTCTGTCTGTCTGTCTGTCTGTCTGTCTGTCTGTCTGTCTGTCTGTCTGTAGCTGAAATAACCGTCCGTCCGCCCGTCTGTCACAACATTTCTGTACCCATTTCAGTATATTAACAGCTTAATAATTTTAGTAAAAATTGGAATTGGAAACTAGATTAGATTTTCAGATTGTGCTTTAGTGTGACCATAAATACGGCTGAATCTGTAATATTTACAGATATTTCTGTAATAATTTATTTACATTACAACTATTTTTTTCCCAGATATCCAGATATTCTTCGTTTTTTATCTATTTTTAATCCCAGATTTTCAATGTGGTCTCAGTCTTTTAAACCTATAGAGAAATGCATTGATGTAGCACATGATGTTTATGAAGTTTACACTAGAAAGAGAGACAGAGTGAGAGACGACAGACTGGTATACAACTGGGACGCATTGTGTGATGGATTCTCATAGTTTCGTGAAACAAGTTCCTCTCCTTAATGACTATTTTGTTTCCGAGCACTGCCTGGAGCATCACATGTGGGGCGGTGAGACGGAAGGGAAAACATCTTCATGAGCACTCTTTTTTAAAAACTCTAACTTATCTATCTCTCTTTCCTGTTCCTACATATCTACTAGTGGTAACTAATCTATTGATTTGCTGTCATGATATGAAGGCTCCTGCTGTAATGTAAAAGAGAGGAAATGATGGTGGCTGTGCTCAGGCTTCTCCATTCACACTGGGAGGTTTGAAACTAATATAAACTTAACAGCCGGTTCATTGTTCGAGGTTAGGTAGGTGGATTAATACAGATGACTTATAAGGTTGGTTTGATAGGTTATGATTTAATTGAATTATTTTAAGAGCTGACAAGTAGTCAGTCATTCAGCAGTAGTGGCAGTGCGCCGGTATGCAGTATTAAAGGCCCACTGAAGTGCCTTAAAACGTGCAGCATTATTCAGAGTGTTGACATAATTTCCAGTGAAACAGGAAGACAGGGCAGGACATATCTATCATATACAATGTGAATATCGATCAGGTCGTCCCCCTTTGTTTAAATAGCCAATAGCATTTCATCTGTATCACATCTGCTGAGCTCTGTAAAGCCGCAGTTTCCTCCTAATCTCTAACCATTTCTCCTTCTAATGTCCCCCATATTGCTTTAAAATATAGCATTTTGTACAGAATTCAAATGGGTCCGATACATTTTCTGATCTGAGCCGACTCGCGGATGTGATCCGCTCTGTGTTATCGTGTCTCTAGATCAGAGCCGACTGTGTGCGTGGTTCGCATGACACTAACGTGAAATTACACTTCATTCACCCCAATGGAAAGCATATTTACACTGCCTGAATTGTTCACTATCCCCTATTTAGTGTACTATGTGCCATTCACCGTGTAGAAAATAGTACATTTGTGAACAAGTGAAACATTTTAGCCACAGCTTCAACGTCATTTATAATGTTGGGGGCGGGACGCTGTAGATTCTAGAGAGCATTTGTTTGGACAGAGAATTTGATTAGAAGCTGAAGTGCTGGGTGATGTCATCAAAATCATTGATTCATTTAGGCAGAAGTGAAAGACTGTAAGTTTTGAATACTTATATCTTCTAAATTCAAATTGTTTTTATCATTTTGGAGCTCACTATAGCTTAATATGTAGCAGTAAGGCTAACATATTCATACTAAAAGCCAAAAAACCAATCTCACTGTGTATACTTATTTAAAAGCTTGCTTTACACTTGGCAAAACTTGTCCGTCATTTATGCACAAGGTCTTAAAGGCATTTTATGTAAGCTTTTCTTGTGATCTGTGCACAGACGATGAAAATACCAGCACAAACTCTGTGATGCCTGCTTGCTACTGCTTCAGCTCAATGCTGGTAAGCAAAAGCATGCTGCGTCTCTGAATGAGGTGATTAGTGTAAATATTGTACTGTATGTTGCTTGCTTGGATAGCTAATACAGCTAAAAATAGCAACAAAACAAAACATTTATTTCCCTATAAAATGTACCACAGAGCTCAGTAAAATCAGCAATTAAACATCTTCCCCGTTGTTCTTTGACCACATTAAACGAAATGCCATTTGATTGGGTGTATTTAAAATCACCTTCTGATTGGTCATTGATACACACTAACTACACAAAGATCTTTTTTATTTTCTGCAATGGGAAAACAATGGCAGGATATTTGTGCATGAGCTTGGCAAGTGGTGCTGCCTCAGTTCTGCCCCCTGTCTCCACCTGAAAATTCATTTGGAATTTGCGGTTACTTTGTAAAGTCCCCTGTGTCATCATCAAGAAATTTGGTCTGTACTTCTTATTTCTGATGCACTGGAACTGTCTTTGACCTTTCGCCCCAGCCCAGAGGTGTCATTTGTTTGAAAATAGTTGCCCTACTTGAAGTCTCACAGAGGTGAGTTTCTCTTGCTTGTTGCTGATTTTCATTTCAGGATGTGCTTTCTGTCAAAGAGAGGGTTTGCTGCTCCATTAAAGTTGAGATGCATTAGCACAAAGTCTGCTGCGGCATGGCCAAGGTAGACCGGGTGTACGGACACTGATTTCTAATTAAAAGAGTTGTTGGTCGGTTGTGTCGCTCCAGGACCTCCATTTTCAGGTCAACCTCTTTCCCTATGCAAAAAAATAAATAAATCTGATCACACTGACCACATTGTGGCGAAATCATTGAACGGAAAGATCCCAGATCATTGTAAGGGGTCACCAACCGTGACCTCAGCAGGTAGGGGTTTCCTTCTGAATTAATCTTAACTACCATAATGCTGCAGGCAAACTCTGTCAGGGATCTCACCATGTCAGCACAAATCTGAGCGCTTCTTAAAACGAGCACACTAGTTCTTAAAACACACAATGCTGCATTATTTATAAGCCTGGGGAGAGGTGTTTTCAGATCTAATTTCTCACTCCTTATGTGTGCTGATTGTCTCTCCTAATTCCTGTTTGTTTAGTCAGGTAGATGCAAATGTGGCTCTTATTTGCATGTCAAATCGGGGCATGCGGGGGTGGGGGTTTGACAGAAGTACGAGCTAATGCACCCCCCTCTCGCTCGGGAGTGTTGAGCGGATACGTGCCTCTTATCTCTTTCTTTTGGTTCTTTCAAGAAAAAGCCAGCAATAAGGTATTAATAACTAACAGACATGCTGGGAAGGCTGTCTATGCAAGTGATACAATGCCTGTGAGAGGGTTCTATGAAAAGCTTGATTTCCTTGTGCAGCACATTTTACCATATTAGTTTTAATTATACATGTATATATGTGTGTGTATCACTTAAACGCATAGCTTGGGTCTTAGTGACTCAGGACGTCATTCACTACCCTCCTCCTTATTCATTTTTTAAAGTTAGACAGCAACCTTCTTAGTGTTCCTCAATCAATATAATATCAAACAATATAGCAAGAAAAATAAATAATACAATTGTAAAATAATGCCTGTTTTCCCATAAATCTTTTGTAAAACATTGACTACGTTTACAAGCTGTCAATATTCGGGTTATGGTCGGGTTAAGGTCACTATTTGGGTTTCTGAAACATTCAGAATACACTCGTATACTGCACGCAGGTTTTTGTATACGCCTTATCTACTCAAAAGACCAAGATTCCTTGGTTAGAAATATTCGGGTTAGAAAAGGGGTACCCCAGGTATCATATCCGGGTTTTTAAAAAACGGGATATGAGCATATTCGGGTTTTTGCCGATGTTTACATGGCCGTGCGCGACCGGGTTATTGCTAATATCCCGGTTTTGAACGGGTTATTGGCTGCATGTAAACGTAGTAATTGGGTTTTTGCCGATGTTTACATGGCCGTGCGCGACCGGGTTATTGCTCATATCCCGGTTTTTAAAAACCCGGATATGATCCCTGGGGTACCCCTTTTCTAACCCGAATATTTGGTCATGTAAACGCGTATCGGCATATCCCCATCAAAAGGAACATTGATTTGTGTTCTGCGCATGTTCTATTCGCAAGGAATCTTGGTCTTTTGAGTAGAGACGGTGCATACAAAAACCTGCGTGCAGTATACCGGAAGTAAACAAGAAGTAGAGGTAACATGGCGAGACGCAGCACAGCACCACACTTTTGGAGCGAGGAGGAAAGCGCAAACAAAGGCGATCGCTATCTGCCCCGAACTATTCATTATACGCGTGCTGCTGCTGTTGTTGTTGTCTTTGGATACAGGAAGAAGAAGCGGAAATGACGCATATTGCGTCTTAAGGTTGTCCGTACGTCCAGACGCTAACCGTGCGTCGCCGTTTACATCGGGATATTGCCAATTGATTACAAATTCAATGTATACAGGAGTAACTCTCTCTGCTCACGCATGTAAACTGGTTATTCCGAATGTTTCAGAAACCCAAACAGTGACCTTAACCCGACCATAACCCGAATACTGACAGCTTGTAAACGTAGTCATTGTGTTGGAAACTGAAGAAAACTCATGACCCGAGGTGTGTGACAGTGTAAGTATGTTTTTTCTGCACACAATAAATTAAAACTTGATGACTGAATAAGTGCAGTTCACCTTTTTTTCCACAAGGTGGCAATGTCTGACTCACAATAATAAAGTTACGTTTCACTTATAGTTACTGCAGGCAGAAAACAAAAGAATAGGTAGTATCATTAGCAAAACTTGAAATGGCTCAGTAATTTACTGCAGAGCAAGTACTGAATGCAATCAAATATTATTGTCACTGTCACTTGATGGTTGATCTGGCGAATAAACTATATCAGCGATCATGAAATGATAGTTTTGATAATATGTTTGAGATGCTGAATGTACTGGGAAATGAGCTCTGACGAGGACAGTGACGATGGTATAAAACATCTGCTCAAACTGAACCCTTCCAAGATCCAAAAGGTAACAAAATACGCTTTATTTTATTCTTCTGTAATTGTTACTCTGATATCAGTAGAGTTTTATATTATTGCGACAGATAGAGATCCATCCGTGTAAGATATATATCCGGATCGCTAAAGACGCAATGATGCATTTATATATGGTCCTCTTTAGACATTATACAAACTATAAGTAACTTTGCAACTTCATGTCAACTAACTCTCATTAGAGTATTGGTTGACTGTAGTAGACTGTTAGTAGACTGTTAGGTTAGGGTTAGGTTTTAGGGTTAAGTAGAATAAGTTGCCAAGTTACTTAGTCAGTAGAATATCTGTTGTGGCACCACCAACATAAAGTGTTTGCAGATATTAAGCAGACAAACTACTAATACTCTAATGAGAGTTAGTTAGGATGTTAGTTGCAAAGTTACTTATAGTCAGTAGAATGTCTAAAGTGGACTATTGAAATAAAGTTCTACCTTATATAAATTAATATTTCATCCTGTTTTTCATTAATAGTGGCAGCTAACATTCTTAATCGGACCCAGCTGCTCCCTCGACCAATTGATAACCAGCAGAGAGTGGTGTGTTTCCTCCATGTTGTGGCCGTCTGACTAGGTGAGATGTCCAATCAATAAGAACCAACATATTAGGCCTGTAGGGGGTGTGGAGTTGAGATTCAAACACCCTCTGACTTGATTGGATGTGACCCTGCACGCAAAAGTCGCAGCCGTTTCGGAGAATGTGTGTGTTCCACACTAGAGGTGTGAAGACGACAGAGGAGGGATTTCCTGAGTGCTGGCAGCTCTCGCTTTGAGGCTTATCAAAACTGTGTGCTCAGAAACCTGGGGTTTGTTCAGAATAGCATACTACCGCAGTACTTGTAGTTATTGCAGTATGTACACTTTGCACATAATGCAAATTTTCTCTCAGACTTTCTTATGTTTTTTTAAATGTGCGGTATACTACTACAGCATACTGTGTGGAACATCGTATCCAACAATGCAATGTGCTTGACTTGGCTTTCCATTTCCAAATATCTTTATAGCACAATTTGATTAAAAAAAAGCGCTCCAGGTTTCAGCCTGCAATTTTAGTTTAATCGTCTATTTTACATGTTAAACAAAGTCTGTGTCTTTGACTTTGAGAAAAAACAAAAACAGACAGGCATTATTGCAGCTTGACTAAATAATTTACATGACATTATAAAAAGACAAATGTTTTAGTCTGACTGAAATCAAACTTTTAAAATGTGTAACGACTAAAAATATTTATCTTGACCACACCAAAGAGCACTGAAACAAAGGAGCGTGCACCAGGTGCTACAGGTTTGTCAGGACATTTTTTTAATAAGACTCAAACCTCACGTGAAAATGATTTGCTGTTGAACTATACTGTCTTTATATATTTTTTACTGGATTCAGACCCATTTTCTCTTTGCGCTGGCCCATGAGTTATGACTCTGGCCTTGATTACAACCCCAGTGATATCCCAAACAGGCCGACTGGTCAGTACAGGGGGTCCATATGATCAGAGCGAGACCGCTTGCGGTGCAAAAAAAGCCCTTGCGTCCATAAATTCCATTTTTATGAGCTAGACTTGATGAAACCATTTCCCTTGACACCTTGTTTTTGCTGCATCTGTTGTTAGTTTATTTCTCCTCAGCTGAGTGGTTTTATGTGCTATTTGGGGCGGACTGTGACAGAGAGGTTGTATGGGTAAGATATTGCATTGGTGCCTGTCTGGATGTGAAGACGCCCCGGCCTCTGGTCTCTCCTCTGAAGCTGTCACTTCTCTCATTCTCTGCTTCTCTCACTCTCTCGTCTTTGCAGAGCAGCCTAGGGGTTGGAGAGCAAGAGAAGAATGAGTGATTTGGAGGAGATGAATCAACTTTCAATTTTGACAAAGACAGATGTGGAGATGAAAAATGTGTTTGGGAACAGGCAAGAGCACTGAAGATGTAGGCAGAGCTGGACACTCACTGAAAAGAGAAATGTTACATTGACGCAGAGATGTGTGTACATGCAGAAGAATTATATTTGAGCCAAATTATTTAAAATGCAGCTTTCAAATTTATGTATTTACAATGTTAATATATAGAAATATTTAGTTTGAAAATTAAGCTGCACAATTATTTAAAGCAAAAAAAGGTGTTTGGCTAAAATGTTGTGTTAGAAATCACACAAGCACATGTTGGTCAGTAGTCAAGTCGCACCTTCCAAAAAGAGTGATGATCACTTGCTGTTCAGTTTTACTTGTACATTATGTTTAGATTTCAATCTGGGTCCCCCGTCCCCCTTCACATTAAACAAGACTATTAGACTTTTCTATCTTAAACTTGTATGAAGAACTACTAAGTAGTTAAAAGGTGTTTTTCCCCCTTCGGGCCATGTCTTATCTTGACTATGGTATCAAGTGAGTCAGAACTGCCACTGGTGCCACCTCAAAATAAATAAGTACATGACACTTCTGCATACTTGTTTCTGTAATCTGGACTGAGTCTGTGTGTGTGTGTGTGTGTGTGTGTGTGTGTGTGTGTGTGTGTGTGTGTGTGTGTGTGTGTGTGTGTGTGTGTGTGTGTGTGTGTGTGTGTGTGTGGTGTGTGTGGTGTGTGTGTGTGTGTGTGTGTGTGTGTGTGTGTGTGTGTGTGTGTTTGAGAATGCTGGATGGATAATAAGAGCTCAGTTGCCCACCAGAGTGAGGGGGGAGATATAGCCTAAAGCCTCATGTCATCCGATCAGTCATCTTCTCTCCATTCATCATGTAGTGTTTCTCCCCTCTTCTCTCTCTCTCTCTCTCTCTCTCTCACTCTCTCTCCCTCTCGCTCTGCACCAGTACAGTGGGAACTGGGAGCTCATAGCCTATGGGAGTTACACTGAAACTTGATTAAGAAATATGGACACTGCATTTGCCACTAGAATCTCAACGTGCAGATCAGTTTCTGTTCACAGCAATAATCAATAAAAGATTCTCCATTTATCTTATACTTATAAAATGAATAGCAATGTTCAAAGCTGATATACATACATGTGAGCGCTCATCTGTTAAATTCTGTATTACTGCACCAACAATAATCTGCATACTTGTCATCTTACAGTTATGACAATTTTTTCATCTCAGGTAACAGACAGACAGTTGGCCATGTGTGACAATAATTGTAATATTGTTAAGGAGGTTTTAGGCACTTATTTGTGTTGTGCCTTAATACACTCTTTGCCCTTAGTAATATCACTGTAACACACTGCCTCTTTTGGTTTATTTATTTCACCTCTTAAAGACATCCTAATCACATGCTAGAATAAAATTTCCATCCATCCATCCATCTTCTACCGCTTATCCGGGGCCGGGTCGCGGGGGCAGCAGTCTAAGCAGGGATGCCCAGACTTCCCTCTCCCTAGACACTTCCTCCAGCTCTTCCGGGGGGACACCGAGGCGTTCCCAGGCCAGCCGGGAGACATAGTCTCTCCAGCGTGTCCTAGGTCTTCCCCGGGGTCTCCTCCCGGTGAGACATGCCCGGAACACCTTCCCGGGAAGGCGTCCAGGAGGCATCCGGAAAAGATGCCCGAGCCACCTCAACTGACCCCTCTCGATGTGGAGGAGCAGCGGCTCTAATCTGAGCTCCTCCCGAGTGACCGAGCTTCTCACCCTATCTCTAAGGGATCGCCCAGCCACCCTGCGGAGAAAGCTCATTTCGGCCGCTTGTATTCGGGATCTTGTCCTTTCGGTCATGACCCACAGCTCATGACCATAGGTGAGAGTAGGAACGTAGATTGACTGGTAAATCGAGAGCTTCGCCTTGCGGCTCAGCTCCTTCTTTACCACGACAGACCGGTACAGGGACCGCATTACTGCAGAAGCTGCACCGATCCGCCTGTCAATCTCCCGTTCCATCCTTCCCTCACTCGTGAACAAGACCCCAAGATACTTGAACTCCTCCACATGAGGCAGGAGCTCTCCACCAACCTGAAGCGAGCAAGCCACCCTTTTCCGACTGAGAACCATGGCCTCGGACTTGGAGGTGCTGATTTTCATCCCAGCCGCTTCACACTCGGCTGCAAACCGTCCCAGTGCATGCTGGAGGTCCTGGTCTGATGAGGCCAACACGACAACATCATCCGCAAAGAGCAGAGATGAAATCGTGTGGTCCCCAAACCCGACCCCCTCCGGCCCCTGGCTGCGCCTAGAAATTCTGTCCATAAAAATTATGAACAGAACCGGCGACAAAGGGCAGCCCTGCCGGAGTCCAACACGCACCGGGAACAAGTCTGACTTACTGCTGGCAATACGAACCAAGCTCCTGCTCCGGTCGTACAGGGACCGGATAGCCCTTAGCAAAGGGCCCCGGACCCCATACTCCCGGAGCACCCTCCACAGGCCGCCGCGAGGGACACAGTCGAATGCCTTCTCCAAATCCACAAAGCACATGTAGATTGGTTGGGCAAACTCCCATGAGCCCTCCAGCACCCTGTAGAGGGTATAGAGCTGGTCCAGTGTTCCACGACCGGGACGAAAACCACACTGTTCCTCCTGAATCCGAGGTTCTACTATCGGCCGGATTCTCCTCTCCAGTACCCTGGCATAGACTTTCCCAGGGAGGCTGAGAAGTGTGATCCCCCTATAGTTTGAGCACACCCTCCGATCCCCCTTCTTGAAAAGAGGGACCACCACCCCGGTCTGCCAGTCCAAAGGTACTGTCCCCAACCGCCACGCGATGTTGCAGAGGCGTGTCAGCCAAGACAGCCCCACAACATCCAGAGACTTGAGGTACTCAGGGCGGATCTCATCCACCCCCGGTGCCTTGCCACCGAGGAGTTTCTTGACTACCTCGGTGACTTCAGCTTGGGTGATGGATGAGTCCGCCTCCGAGCCCTCAGCCTCTGCTTCCTCAATGGAAGACGTGACGGCGGGATTGAGGAGATCCTCGAAGTATTCCTTCCACCGTCCGGTGATATCCCCAGTCGAGGTCAACAGCTGCCCACCTCCACTGTAAACAGCGTTGGTAGGGCACTGCTTCCCCCTCCTGAGGCGCCGGACGGTTTGCCAGAATCTCTTCGAGGCCGACCGATAGTCCTTCTCCATGGCCTCACCGAACTCCTCCCAGGCCCGAGTTTTTGCCTCCACAACCACCCGGGCTGCAGTCCGCTTGGCCCGTCGGTACCCATCAGCTGCCTCAGGAGTCCCACAAGCCAGCCAGGCCCGATAGGACTCCTTCTTCAGCTTGACGGCATCCCTTACTTCCGGTGTCCACCACCGGGTTCGGGGATTGCCGCCTCGACAGGCACCGGAGACCTTACGGCCACAGCTCCGAGTGGCCGCGTTGACAATGGAGGTGGAGAACATGGTCCACTCGGACTCAATATCTCCAGACTCCCTCGGGATCTGGTCGAAGCTCTGCCGGAGGTGGGAGTTGAAGATCTCTCTGACAGGAGATTCGGCCAAACGTTCCCAACAGACCCTCACAGTACGTTTGGGTCTGCCGAGTCTGTCCAGCTTCCTCCCCCGCCATCGGATCCAACTCACCACCAGGTGGTGATCAGTTGACAGCTCCGCCCCTCTCTTCACCCGAGTGTCCAAGACATACGGCCGGAGGTCGGATGAAACGACCACAAAGTCGATCATCGACCTCCGGCCTAGGGTGTCCTGGTGCCATGTGCACTGATGGACACCCTTATGCTTGAACATGGTGTTCGTTATGGACAAGCTGTAACTAGCACAGAAGTCCAATAACAGAACACCACTCGGGTTCAGATCAGGGGGGCCGTTCCTCCCAATCACGCCCCTCCAGGTGTCACTGTCGCTGCCCACGTGGGCGTTGAAGTCCCCCAGTAAAACGATGGAGTCCCCAGTCGGAGCACTTTCCAGCACCCGTCCCAGAGACTCCAAGAAGGCCGGGTACTCTGCACTGCCGTTCGGCCCGTAAGCACAAACGACAGTGAGAGACCTATCCCCGACCCGAAGGCGTAGGGAAGCGACCCTCTCGTTCACCGGGGTGAACTCCAACACATGGCGGCTGAGCTGGGGAGCTATAAGCAAACCCACACCAGCCCGCCGCCTCTCACCATGGGCAACTCCAGAGTGGTGAAGAGTCCATCCTCTCTCGAGGAGTGTGGTTCCAGAGCCCAAGCCGTGCGTGGAGGTGATCCCAACTATCTCTAGTCGGAATCTCTGAACCTCACGCACAAGCTCAGGCTCCTTCCCCGCCAGAGAGGTGACATTCCATGTCCCTAGAGCTAGATTCCACGTCCAGGGATCGGGTTGTCTAGGCTCCCGCCTTCGACTGCCGCCCGATCCACTTAGCACCGGCCCCTTACGGTCCCTCCTGCAGGTGGTGGGTCCACGGGAGGGTGGCCCCACGTCACTCCTTCGGGCTGAGCCCGGCCGGACCCCATGGGGGGAGGCCCGACCACCAGGCGCTCGCATACGAGCCCCAACCCCGGGCCTGGCTCCAGGGTGGGGCCCCGGCTGCGCCATA